>NC_056563.1:32897806-32992988 GCF_013358625.1 Macadamia integrifolia | reverse complement strand
GGTGGCGGGTGAATAAACAATTCATTACCAGGAACAGAAAAAGAATGGGGAGGGGGAATATACATATCCCCTAATGGGAAGAAGAGAAAAAAACAAACAGAAAAAATAGGGCTGCAAACCCATTAAAGAGGGGGGGGGGAGGGGAGGATGGAGAGGGGAAGACCCGTAAACACAATAGTGAGCATGTTTCATAGGGAGTCCCTTATAGGGTGATGGGGGAAGCAAACTAAGCTTAGATCCAACAACAAAGAAAATGGCACTCCAAATCTTATCAAATGAGTGGGAGTTGGAAGTCCATCTTTAGAGGTCCTCTCAATCCAGATGTGGTTGACAGTGGCGTAGAAGGCAAGCTTCCAAGCAGTGTCACATATAGAAGTGCCAGCAAAGGTCATGTCAACCTACATCCACTCTATATGAAGGGGCAGGATACTTCTCCTACCAGGCCAACGGCCATTGAGGTCTCTTCTAAATAGAGGCAACGAAAGGGCAACTGAAAAAAAGACAGTCAGGGTCTTCAATCCCATTCTAGCAAAGACAATAGGTAGAGAAGACTTGGATATGCCGGTAAAGGAGGAAGGATTGGGCAAGGAGGCAGTTGGAGAGAACGCTCCGTGTGATGAAGTTATGACAAGGAATGTGGCCTTTGAACCAAAAAATCTTGTGCCAAGGGGAGGGAAGAATGTGAGACCAGACAAAGTTCCAAGCTGAGGAGTTGAATATGCCAGAGGCTGAGGCGGTCCAAATTACTTTATCACCTCAACCACGATGGCCAAAAGGGAGGGAGGGTAGAGATGACCAGATGTCAGAGAGGAGGGGAAGAGGGGAAGGGTCCAAGCCTCATTGGAGATGATAGGGGCAACAAGAGAATCTTTGGCCAGGCCAGAGGAGTAGACTGATCTAGCTCCCATCACAGAGAGGAACTCCTGATGGGTGCTAGTTATCAAGCCAGAGGGAGGTGGAATTGCCATCGACAATGAAGGAACGGATGGCCAAGAGGGCAATGGGTTGGAATTGATAGGGGTGTATTACACACACTCATATATTTATATAATATAGAATCATTAAAGGACTCCTAATCACTCTCTCATTCTGACTTAGAGTAATTAGAATCAAAACAGAATTTTAAAAGCTATTAAGCATCCTAATCTAAACCGAAATTGGTCTTACCTATCAAAAAACTAACAATAAATCTATCATTAAAAAAAAAATCCTCATATAACTCAAATACTTCATTACTAATTTTGTGTACTAACTTCATCCCATTTATGGTCTTATAAATCGATCCCACTACAACGAAACCTAAGAAAATAAATGGCTTGACCTGTAATTTAACTACCCAAAGCTTAATTTCAGCCTGTCAAACTACCACCAGCACGTTATGGGTCTCCCAAGCTTGGCCCATGCCTCCATATGGGATTAATGTCAATTGTAACTGCATAAAAGATATTGCCCAAAATTTGAAAGTCATGCAGAATACGAAATGTGTGTGTGTGTGTGTGTGTGTGTGTGTGAGAGAGAGAGAGAGAGAGAGAGAGAAAGAGAGAGAGAGTTCAATTAACAAATGTCAGAAAATGGGAAACTAGAGACAAAATTTCAAAAAAGTTCTATCGCCTACCAATGGTGCCTCTTCATTGTCACCAAAACACAGTTAACTGTCATGCCACCACATCACTTCCTGTATTAATATTATGGCGAATGTCTATACATTATGACATTGGTAATGTTGCTCCATTGCAACCTAATAGTCCCAGGATCGAGTCGGGAAATAGCCTCTGCAAAGCAAGGGTAAGGCTGCATAGTGCATACATTATGACCCCTCCTAGACCCCGCAGTGGAGGGAGCCTCGTGCACTAGGTACACTCTTTTATGCCCTTTTATGGTAAATGTATATACCTTATCTGTAGATCTAAACTTTGTTTTGTGTGATTTGGCTCTGCCTATTTCCACTGTAATACGGACCTGTCCACCCTCACTAGTCAAGTTTCAGTATAAAACAAGTCCGGGAAGTAGCTAAGGTTAAGTTTAATGAGTCATAAAATTACAAGAATACCTAACACTCAAACACAACCCAGTGGCATTTCTAGTTTTTTTCCATGACTTTGAACTCACTTTTAAGGCACCTCATTGCCCGTTTTGAGTGAAAATTGACCAGTGAAATGGAAAAATGAGTGTAAAGTCCTCTATCACATAGACCCACCAAAGTTTGCAATGTAGCAAGTTGTGTTGGAAGACATTCATGAACCCTTTTCACTGGTGCAAATGGGTATGAAGTCCTCTATGACGTAGCCCCGCCAAAATTTGCAACGTAGCAAGTTGTGTTGGAAGACATTCATGAACCTTTAAAATATTGAACATCACCCCCCCCTCCCCGGTTTAAAATATATCATGAAACACCAACTCCAGTTCTTTATCTATTGAATGCCAATACATTAATTGAAAAGGCCAAGCATATGAACAAACCTGGTTGGCAAAACCTATGCCCATATTTGCCCATGCACGAACATAATTTGGTTTCAAATCTAGCGCCTGGGATACCATACACAAACAGAACCAAAATGAAAAACGCGTGAGTAAAGGATCTCAAACCAAACAATTAGAAATGAAAATGTAAGATTCCAAATGCATGTTTCTCTCATCATTGCAAATGCAAGATGAGTATCCGGACAATATGAGTTTGCTTCAAAAGGAGCCAAAGACCATATGAAACGCTCTCTCCATTCTCCTATCCCGAGGAGCCGAAAGCATTCGAAGTACTCGCTCAGAGCTTCTTAAAAATCATGTAGGCCCTTCTAGGTAAGGTAACGCCTTAGGAGCATTGTCATCTTATATGCCAACCACACAAAAAAAAAGTTGCCATGATTCCAATTTCCAGGGTTCTGGTGGTAAGAGCTGAATGGATGAATCTAAGAAAAGCCACAAAAGTCCATAAGATGTGAAGCATTGAATCAGCAGGTTGGTCGTGAGGTGTTATTTAGGTGTATTTTGTGATTTTGAATTCTATTAAGGATCAAATAATTGGTAGGATTGATTTCAAGACTTCCTAGTTGTTTCCTTGTTCCTGGTTATGGTAAGATCCATAAAAGGGTCTAAAAAGAACTGACATCTCTTCTGTTTTCTGGTTTCCATGAACAAGTGAATTGAGTTGATTATGAAATTGTCTTTTAGGGGTTTTCTCCCTGGAAACTGTGTTGACCATGCTATTGAATCCTGTTGTCGTTAATGAGTTTGGTTGATGATTTTTGCTGTTCTGTCCATATACTCCGACTTCTTTGGGCGAATGCAACCCTACTCATTTGCTCTTAAAATATATATATAGGGAAAATTACGTCCCCCTCCCCTGTAGTTTGTCGAAATTACACGTGGATCTAAGGGTTTAAACGAATTACACCCCCTTCCCCTACACCTGATGATGTTAATTTGCTGTTAGTTTTAAAACTCAAAAGACCATTTTACCCTTTAACTAAAAGATGATAATGGAAGATCCTATCCAATGATTTTCTTTACAGAATGTATTAAAAATAAAGAAAAGAAAAAAAACTCTTATTTTCCATGAACATCTAATATCATTTTTATGCTAGCCCACCAGTGGCGACAACTTCATTGCCACGGGGAGGGGTCAAGTTGTTCCCGATCGCCTGAAGCTGCCTGGCGGCTGACCAAGAGCGCGAGACACTAAAATGCCCTGCTGCACGGTGGTCGTTCCCGCCGCTGTTGTTGTTCCTCCTGAACGAATGGTTCTTGTGGGAGAAAACGGAGCCAGAATCCACGTGAGGATGTGAGGCAGTGTACAGTGTACGCCTTAAGACTCAAATGAGTCTTTTTCCCCAATTTAAAACTGGTTTGGTATTTGGGAGGTTAAACCATATTAATTACATGAATTTCTCTAATGGAAATGAAGCTTGCCTTGACTTTTAAAACTGGTTTCCATCTTGGACTTGCAGTTCTGAATTCTGATGTGAAGCGAAAATCCAATCTACACATCTAGGCCTGTGGAGTTCTCAACGTAATGAATTCAATGGATTTACAAATACTCTTACGAGCAGTTTCTTTAAGTGCCCTGCTTGTATTTGTTAGTCTTCCATATTTGGTGTATGAGGGGACATCGTACACGAAGACGATCAAGCTCCGAAGAAGCCTGGCTGTACCAACAACTTCGTTCTGGTAACTCCAAAAAGCATCGAAATTCAATTTGGAGGAGATGAAGAGATGAAGAGATAATCAAACTGAAGGAGAATCAGTGGGAACGGAGTGAAAGGTATGTCATCAACAACAGCAACAGGCATGGGAGAGAGAATAACAGAGAAGCACCAATGGATAAGAAATGAAACCCTAGCGATACACAGAAGAGAGAGAGAGAGAGAGAGAGAGAGAGCATCCTTGAATAATAGAAACACGAGCCCCTTGTTCTGGTTAAAAGGGAGAAATTTCTTAAACCCGAGGAAGCTTTAGCTCTGATTCCGCCATCTTCTCTAGCGGGGGTGGGAGTGGTAAGTTGCCGATGATGAGGGGAGGCTGCCTTCCCTCATTTGTTTTGTTTTAATGGGACGGCATATAAGTAAGTTCATGTCTATATAAGGGCATTTCCAGTATTAAGTGGTATGATATCAATTAACAGTCCCAATTTCTCGGTGGCTAATGGATGGGACCAAATTGTAAGAATCTTAGAAAAGCCAAAGGAGGGGAGCGTAATTCGTTCAAAACCTTGGATCCACGTGTAATTTTAGCAAACTACTGGGGAGGGGGTGTAATTTTCCCATATATATATATATGACTCATGTCATAATTGCTATGATATCATTAATTGGATCAGATTTAATATGCATATAGTTATACTTGTTCAAGTGCCTCCAGCCAGCTGTAATTTCCAGGAGCAGAATAACCAAATAAAAAAAAATTGGGACACCTAACCTATTCTTTTAGAACCTGTTTGAACCCATTACCTCAAGGCCTATCCAAGCCAGATCAACACAGCACAGCACAGCTGAAATGTATTAAAAGAAAGTAAGAACAGGTCAGCCCATCATAGTGGAAGATTTTAATGGTTGACCATCGACCAACAACATTCAAATCTTGTACACATCTGCCCATCTTGAATTGTGTTTCTGAGGAGAAAGGTCTCTCCAGTCCTTGTTAATATATAATTCATGGTTCGTACTTGGCTAATACTTTCCGGGTATTGAAGTGTTGGCCAAAAGCTTTAACACATGGCCAAACTCTTAAGAGATCTTTGGGACATCCTACATCAGAGAATCTTCTGTGAGCCTCTCATCAAGCTGCTAGGTGGTTGACCCTAGCCTTTTGACTTATCTCTGGCCTGAGAATAACAAAAATACAATTGCTGCCCCTAATCATTATAAAACACCTCAATTGTCTCTCTTTTCCAGGGTTTGTTAAATTACTTATAAAAAATGTAGTTTGCTAAAATTTAATCAATGGAAATGTTAAATCCCTCAATGGAAAAAAGTGTGCACTGCCTGACAAAGTGGGTTTTATTTTGCAGTGCTTGTGGGAAATTCAGCTCCAACTAGGCCTTTCCAGTGTGCTTCATTTTTAGTCCAAGTCATCGAACCACAAGTACACCCACTTCTTCAACTTCCACATTTTTTGCTCCTCCAGTAGTTTAGGTACATGAACCGCTGTTTCTCTGTTTTCCAACATGATGGCATCTGCTTTGCATAGTTTAAAATTTGGCTTTTGAAATACAGTTATCAAACTGCAGGGCTAACCTTCCATCAACAAAAATTTAATTTCCCATACCAACAGCATATTTGCATGTAGCAATGTCTGTTGGCAGCTAGGAGCCTAGGACACCAAATTTCATGTACCAATGTACATGTACTGCACTTGATCATTTAATAATAGACAAACCCTTTTTCTGAATTCATGCTTAGAGAACAGCTCCAAAAAAATCAATTATATTTTGAACTGTTTGAATAAAAGAGATCAGTAAGAAAACAACAGAAGAGCCATGCATAGCAGACCACACGGCTTGACATATATGATATATCTATGTGACAGTCTGAAAGACCAAATCATCCCTCACATGGAAGAAAATAGTGCATGGTGGGGGAATGGCATCCCACACCGCCTGTGAAGCAAGATTTTTCCATATTTAATCATCAGAAAAATTAATCATCATCTAATAATAGGCGAACCCCATATCTGTGAAGGAAGCCTTTTTCACAATAAGATGTCAACATCCACAAAATTATTAAACTGCCAAAAGGAATCCCGTTGCATGAGTATACTCCCTAATGTTTCATCGAGGTATACACTTTTAAAAACACGAGGAATGGAGTATGTACCTGCTGATAAGCCAAAATTGCATCTGCACTCTGAACACTGTTAGCTTGTGTTGCACCAAGTTTGTTCCAGAGAGAATAATCACGTGGCTTGAGTTTCAAAGCAGACTGAAAGGAAGCAACAGCCCTGTCATATTGTCTTGTTAGGTTGTAGAGGACACCTAGTACAATATGGACATCAGCATCACCCGGTGACATCTGAGCAGCTTCATTGAATAACCTAACAACCTGCAAATTGTAAATTCATCAAAAGGGATCCAGACATGATTTTCTCCAACTCTACTCTGACTAAAGTATCAAGACACGTCACAGAAGAGGCCAAAAATGCATCTGCAACAAGCTGCTTAGTGATGAGAACAGAAACAGGTTAATAGAAAGAAATATACTAGCATATAATCTAAAGTGAAGTCTCACATCGGCATAATACAGAGAATCCGACTTCTCTAAGGGAGCGAGCGTTCCATACTTCGGATGATGTTGAAGCCATCTATAAAGATATTTAAGTGCCGCTGCCTGCTCCAACTCTGCAATTTGGGAATAGAACTAGTTGTTTGTTTGTCATTCATAGAACCTCACATTTGGGAAAAAAAATAAAAAATCTTCACCTACCGATCTAAAACCATGTTTTGAGGATGCAAAAAAATATTCACAAAAACCAAAAAAGATGCATTTAGACATAGCAGGCTAGCAGCCCATGAGATAAGTTCAGTATCAGTAAGAAATGCTACTTTAGAGAAATTAGGATAGTTATATACCCCAGATTGAAAATTATTACTTTCATAGTGCAAATGCAACAATAAAAGGGAGAAATTGAAACAGAAATAGAGTTCTTCCAAGGTGGTCTGATCAACCCATTCCATCATAAACACATGAGTAAACTTTTTAATACATCCTTGGATCCAGTAACTATGTATGGAGCTTAATGTTGGCAATAAATAAAAAAAAAATGTAATTGAGATGAGAATGTTGCAATTGATGAATGGCAATAATGTGAATGATAGAATTAGAAAAAAAAAAAAAAGAGCACCCGAAGGGGTAGGGACAAATGAAAAAGGTAAATTGAGATGGCTTGGCCATGACTAAAAACAAAGGAACGCGCTAGTGGGAAGCAGTAATAAATGACCTGGGTTGAATTGGTGAGGAAAGACATGAGTCTTGCGAATTAACAGCAGATATGGCCTTAACTTAGTGTTTGGTGGAAAAGGATTTGTTTGGCTAATCTTACTAGCTGGGCAAGGCTTGTTAAATTGTGTCAAGTCAAGGACCATTAAGATGAAGAGGTGGGTCACATACCATTAGTATGACTGACACCCAGAGCAAGAAGCACCTCCAAATTTGTTGGATCCACCTCCTGTGCACGCATCATGGATGCAATAGCCTGCAGGAATGGAAAAATATCTTAGAAGAATCTAGAATAACACTTAAAACAGCATTTGTACAGCCACAACCAATCCCAACATCAAAAAATACGCCATTGTCCATACTTTTTAAGTGTTTTTTTTTTTTTTTTTTTTTGGGGTGAGTTACTTTTTAAGTGCTACAAAGATACCAAATGAGAACACAAAAAATCTAGAAATGTTCAATTTTCTTAGACAAGAATCACAGACATCACTATACTCCATCCATCTTGCAAAGACAATCATGCTTCTCATTTTTGCCCTTAGACAAGAATCACAGACATCACTATACTCCATCCATCTTGCAAAGACAATCATGCTTCTCATTTTTGGCTGAACCCAAATTGTTTGTCCATCACACCAATTAAGTAATAACTTATATTTTTACTGTTCTCCCTCTTGCATCAATTAGCACATCCATTTACCAGCCAGCTCGAAAAGAGTTTAGATAAGTAATGGAAGGGAGATAGTGAAATATAAGGGATATTAAATTTTTTAACCACCCCTTAAACTTGGGCTTTTTCCAAGGGGACAGTCACTGTGGGACAGAGTGACAATTCACATGGCAAGCTAAAAGTAAAATATCTAAATGCATGATACCACCCCTGCAACCTTAATATCTAAGAACATACCCTTGGTCATAGATATGCAGATATGAAGATCATATTTCAAAAGATCAATAATACAGATTGGACTTTTTATTTTTAAAAAGACGAGGGGGGGGGTGGCTTATTAAAAAAGAAAAAAAAAGGAGATAGAGAACAACAACAACAACAAGAAGGGCCAAATGCAAGCACCCCACAAGGGAAACTACATCACATGATAACAGCCTGTATCCAGACACTGTCTACCCAATCCACCCCCAGCCAAATCATCTGACTGGAGTTTGCAGATCTCATCCTCCAAAAGAGAGAGAGAGAGAGAGAGAGAGAGAGAGAGAGAGAGAGACTCCCTCACACCACAAGAATCGTAGCCTCTTTTGATAATATACAGATATCTCCAAGATCCCCGATCGTTGGATCTGCAAGTGATAAGCTCACATAAGGATTGGAGGAAGAAGATTATAATCTGAATGCTAGATTTTGTCAGATATTGTTGAATAATGCATTATTGTATAATGGGTTTTAGGGGTTCTATCCAAACGGACCCTTAAGCCCTTAGGACTACTTATTTTTCTATAAATAGCGGAGGACTGTGCACATTATTGCACAAGTCCATATTTCCCTTGTGCACAAATCCATATTTCCCCAAGTTCATGGTAATGTCCTATATTATTAATTCTATGTCCCCTTCTATTGCTCGGACATATCTGTTATTTGATTCAACTGCTAAAATATGGAAAGCCGCTAAGGCCACCTATTCCCACGTGGGAAAACGAGCACAGTATATGTGAAATGAGATTGATTATTATGAGACATATCAACATGTTTGTGAAACTGATATTGTTGGGTTTAAGAAACGTGAGGAGGAGATCCACATTTATGATTTTTTGGCCGGTCTCAATGTGGAAAATGACCAGATTAGAGCTAATGTGCTTAATCGTGATTCTTCACCTACCGTTGAGGACTACCGTTGAGGAAGCCTACTACATCATTCAAGCTAAGAAACAACGTCAATCTGAGATGTTACAGCCTATTTCTCAGGATTGATCCACTCTAGTTTCTGCTACTGGTATAGGTTCCCGGACTACTACTTCATCCTCTTTCGACAAGCCGGTTGTCAAATGTGACTATTGTGGCAAGGAGCACTACGCTAGGGAGACTTGTTGGAAGCTTCATGGGCATCCTGCCAATTCTCATGGGCGTAATCAGGGTCGTGGGAAGAACACCCAAGAAAAGTAGTCCAAGACTACATCTAACTCTGATAGCTCCGCTACTACAATATACAGGTGCCTCCTTCTCTACTGACGATATGGCTATGCTTCATCGTATGTTGACTCAGATGGAATCCTCTACTGCTGCTGCTGCCTCCTCCCTACCAACAATCACTACCTCCCACTCAACCCACTCAGGTACTATAGTTTGTGGCCATAGTGCATATATTTCCTCCTAGCCTTGGATAATTGACTTTGGGGTTACTGATCACATGGCCGGTTTGCACACCTTTTTTTCTACCTATTGTCCCTCTTCAGATAATACCAAAGTTCGTGTTGTTGATGGTTCCCTTTCACCTATTGCTGAATCGGGTTCCATTTAGTGCTCTCCTTTGTTATCATTGTCCTCTATGTTACATGTTCCTAAGTTTTCTACTAATTTACTGTCAATTGGTAGTATAACTAAGGATTTGAACAGTAAAGTCACATTCTTTCCTATTCACTGTGTTTCAGGACTTGGTGACGAGGGCAACAATTGGAAATGATAGAATGAGTGGTGGTCTCTATTCCCTGGACATTGGTCCCTCATGGGCTCTGCATACTCCATCTGACTTGGCACTCTCAAAACTTTTGGGTTGGCATCGTCGTCTAGGTCAACCCCCATGGGGCACTTTATTTAGATTATTTCCGGTATTAGTTAGACATTGTACTATGGACCAATTTATTTGTGATGCTTGGTAAAACAAACTCAGAATGTTTATCCTTTTTATGATAATAGTATTGTTCCTTTTTTTTAGTGCTTTTGGGAATTTCATTACATGGTCCGTACCCAGTTTGACGCTAAAATCAAGATCCTGCATACTGATAATGGGAAGGAATACATGGATGGTTCCTTTCAGTCCTACTTAGTTGATCATGGGAACCTCCATCAGACTAGTTGTGTGGTTATCCCAGAGTAGAATAGGGTGGCTGAAAGAAAGAAGCGTCATTTACTTATGGTTGCTCGCTCCTTGATGTTTAAGATGCAGGTCCCTACTCCCAATTTGAGCGAGGTTGTCTTTACTGCTGCCTACTCATCAATATGATGCCTTCACATGTACTTAGTTTTAAAAGCCCCATTGAGTTACTATCTGGGTCTCACACTTTTGTTATTCTTCCTAAGGTGTTTGGTTGTGTTTGCTTCGTTTGTAGTCATCAGCTTCCAGGCAAGCTAGACCATCGTGGACTCCGGTGTAATTTTGTGGGCTATTCTCCCACTCAGAAGAGATACTGGTGCTATCATCAACCTTCTCAACACTCTGTGTCCATAGATGTGATCTTTGGTGACACTACGGCATACATTCCACCTCTTCAAGGGGAGTCATCTGGTAGTGAAGAGGTGATTCAGATTCCTATTTTTTATTGTCCTCTCCTTACCATAGATGATGGTGCTACTAAGAGGAATACTAAAAAAAAACGACTATTGATTCAGAGGCTCCCATTGGTCCAGGGGTTACTATTCAGAAGGAGCCATCAATTCAAGAGCAGGAGGCTCCCATTCAAGGGGAGCAACATATTCAAAAAAAAACATAGGATGGTCCAGTGATACAGGTACTCTCTCGCAAAAAAAAAAAAAAAAAAAAAAAGAACTGACTACCACTCACACCTACCACTGCCACTCCATCGCTTCCTCATCCCGATCTTCTCTCCCAAGTATACTTTTCTCTTACTTCTGATCAATCTCTTAATGTTCCTATTGCTTATAGAAAAGGTAATAGGACTTGTACCCAGCATCTTATTTCCAACATGGTGTCATATAATGCTCTTTCCCTATCATATCGTGCATTTGTATCTTCCTTGTCCTCTGTTTCTACTCCTAAAACCTAGCAGGAGGCAATGCAGAATCTAAATAAAAGGAGACAATGAATGAGGAGATGAGAGCTCTTCACAAGAATAGCACATGGGATCTGGTTGTTCTTCCCCTGTAAAAACGACCAGAAGGTTGTAAATGTGTTCACGGTCCAGCATAATGCTAATGGGACTATGGATCAGTATAAGGCAAGACTGATGGCAAAGGGTTTTACTCGGACTTATGGAATTGACTACCAAGAGACTTTTGCCCTTGTGTAAAAATGAATACAGATCGAGTTATCATCTCCTATGTAGTGAACCGAGGATGGGAGTTACAACAATTAGATATAAAAAATGTCTTTCTTTGTGGAGAGGTGACTGAAGAAGTGTATATTAGCATTCCACCACGATACTCTAGTCCAGAAACACAAGGCAAGGTGTGTAGACTGAAGAGAGCTTTGTATGGATTAAAGCAATCTCTCCCAGGGCATGGTTTGGTGGCTTTCATAAAGCTATGATAGCAGTTGGCTTTACTTAGAGTAATGCTGATCATTCTCTATTAATCAAAAGGGTGGGTGATCATATCACAATGTTGATAGTATAAGTGGATGATATTGTTGTTATTGGCAACGATACAGATGAAATCTCTAAACTCAAAGCCTATCTTGGTAAGGAGTTTGAGATCAAGGACCTAGGAAGGATGAAATACTTTCTTGGTATTTAGGTGGAAAATTCAACCAAGGGTATTGTTCCCTCTCAGAGAGAATATACATTGGACCTCCTCTCAGAGACTCAGAGACTCGTATGTTAGGGTGTAAACCCCTGGACACTCCTATTGAGGCTAACTCTCATCTCAAAAGCAAGGAAGGTGAACCTACTGATAAAGGTCGGTATCAAAGGTTAGTTGGAAGACTCATATATCTATCCCACACAAGACTAGATGTAGCTAATGCAGTAAGTTTGGTGAGTCAGGACATGCATAATCCCTATTCCTCACATATGGATGTTGTGAACTGAATCCTTAGGTACTTGAAGACTGCCCCAGGAAACAGCATTTTATCCTCTCCTACAAATCATATGAGGATTGAGGCATACATTGATGCTGATTGGGCAGGTTCCCAAATGATCGTCGCTCTAATACTGGCTATTGTAAATTTGTTGGTGGTAACTTGGTTACGTGGCATGGTAAAGCAGTCAGTCACTCAGTTGTGGCTCGATCGAGTGCCATGGTTTAAAGTATCTCCGATACCAATACGATAACCTCCGATACGTATCTTAAATTTAGCTGACCGATACGATACACACCAATACGATACATGAAATTTTTAAAATCCTTTCGTATCAATATATATCCTACGATACATACCGATATGCATCAATACACCACTGATACACATCAATACAATATGATATGCACCGATATGACTCTATGGAAAATATAAAATCGAGATGAAATGTACATTTCGGTATGTATCGGTATGTATCGATCGGTACGTATCGGTGAGTATCGGTACGTATCAGTGAGTATCGGTGAGTATTGGTATGTATCGATCGATACGTATCGGTGAGTATCGGTATGTACTGATACAGTGCGCTACGGTTATATAATGGCCAAGATGGGTAATTTTTCAGAAAACACGATTTTTTGAGGGGTTTTTGTTCCAAAGTTGTTGCTAGCCATATTTCTCACAAACTGAAGTAGAAATCAAGGTTGGAAACAAGGATTTTACATTTATGGGACAACTACAAACCTTGAATTCTTAGTGCAATACTCTCAATTTAGTGTTTATACATAATACACGATATCAATAGCTTTTTTTTACAAATTCTTTATGCAAAAGTGTTTAAGAAAATGTTTCCTATCCATTTATGTGGGTATCTTTAGCGTATCTTAGCGTATCTCCGATACGATACGATACACTCCGATACGTATCTTAATTTTGGCCGATCGATACAACGACCAATACCGATACTTTAATCCTTGTCGAGTGCAGAGGAAGAATGTTAAGCTATGGCGCATGGGATTTGCGAGCTACTTTGGTTGCAAAGACTCTTCATGACCTGGGTGTGTCCATCCAGATGCCAATGTTTCTATATTGTGATAATAAGCCGGCCATCAACATTACACACAACCTTGTTCAGCATGATCATACTAAGCATGTCGAGATCAATAGGCATTTCATCAAAGAGAAATTAGAGCAAGGACTTATCTGTATTCCTTTTGTACGGAATGAAGATCAGTTAGCAGATGTTCTCACAAAGGGACTTAGTTGTAAATCTTTTTACTTTATTTTGTCCAAGTTGGGTATATGTGATATCCATACACCAACTTGAGGGGGAGTGTTGAATAATACATTATTGTAATAATGGGTTTTAGGGGTTATATCCAAACGGACCCTTAAGCCCTCAGGGAATACTTGTTTTGCCATAAATAGAGGACTATGCTCATTATTGCACAAGTCCATATTTCCCCAATTCTTCATATATGATCTCAAAACTAATGATAAGATTTCAGGAGAATAAATGTAAGAGCAAAAAATTTGATTTTCAGATTAAAATTCATAAATAAATTATATCCATAATAGATTAGTCGATGACATAGCAAGGTGGAGAGAAAAAGGGATCGTCGGTAGATAAAATAAGGGAAGAAATCCCCATGCTTGTTGCTAGAGATGATTCCTCCCTCCACCAAGTTGATGATAATAAATTAGAGCTAGTTGGCTACTTAATGGAGATGTTCAGGCCATCAACCATGGAACCAACCGAGCCTATCCCGGAGAATCTGCTCAACAAGTTCAATCCCAGTCACTTTAAGAGTACCCTGCAGGTTATCATCCCCTTTGAGGAAGAAATTTTAGCTATCGTCGTCTCTCATAAGGCTCCCAGTCACATGGGATTTTTGTCCCCCTGGGATATTATTAAAAAAAACCACATTAAGGTCATCAAAAGTTTCTTCAAACCCATCCAGATCAAGGGGATCAATCGCAGCTTCCTTTGTCTCATCCCCAAGAGGGAAGGTGCTTCTGTAAGTTTTGTTATGTCCGACTTCAGGCCATAGTTGTCAAGGCGTCGCCTAGGCGTCCAAGCGGTTTTTTAGGGCCAGGGCGAGGGACGCCATTGCTGAAGTATAAAAGGCGGTCGCCTTTGGTATAAAGGCGTCGCCTTGGTCGCCTCTTGGTGTATTTTTTTTTTGTTTACTTTTACTTAATTATTTATTTTTTATATTCTGATTCTTAATTTTTCATTTGATGAAGTACAGGTTTTTAAAGGATGTGAGATACATGGAATCATTTACTCTCAAGTGAACAACAAAAAAAAAAGAAAAAGGTTTGGTGGTGGGGGGAAATAAAACATGCAAAGTTTTTTTAAAACCCTCCATTTCTCTCGTTCAGTTGTTCTCTCTACCGGCCGGTGACCTGCAACTGCCATTACAAACCGCTGTAATCGTCGGAGAACCGTTGTGATTCAACCGATCGATTGAACGCGACCCTGCGACTCTCTCTTCAACGTCCTCGAAAAAGGTATGTATGTTTGTTAATTTTTTTTTTTTCCCTCCCTGCTTCGTTTCGAGCTACGATTTCTTTTTTTTTTTTCTCCCTCTTCTTCCTCTGCTTCTTCTTCGCCTACGATTCTTTTTTTTTTTCTTTTTTCCCTCTTCTTCCTCTGCTTCTTCTTCCTCTGGTTCTTCTTCGTCTACGTCTTTTTTTTTTTTTTTTCTTCTTCTTCGTCTTCTTCCTCCTGGTTCTGTCTTCGTCTACGTCTTCTTTTTTTTGTTTCTGTCTTCTTCTTTCTTTCTCCTCTGCTCTTTTCTCCGATTCTTTTTTTTTTTTTCATCTTCTTCTTCTTCTTCCTCTGCTTCTTCTTCTACGAATCTTTTTTTTTTTTTTTTTTTTCTTCTTTCTTTCTTCCTCTGCTTCTTCTTCTACGAATCTTTTTTTTTTTTTTTTTTCTTCCTCTGCTTCTTCTTCGTCGACGACTTTTTTTTTTTTTTTCCTTCTTTCTTTCTTCCTCTGCTTCTTCTTCCTCTGCTTCTTCTTCTACGAATCTTCTTTTCTTTTTTTTTCCTTCTTCTTTCTTCCTCTGCTTCTTCTTCTACGAATCTTTTTTTTTTCTTCTTCTTTCTTCCTCTGCTTCTTCTTCGTCGACGACTTTTTTTTTTTTTTTTCTTCCTCTCTTCTTCTCTGCTTCTTCGTCTACTACTCTTTTTTTTTTCTTCTTCCTCTCTTCTTCTCTGCTTCTTCTTTGTCTGCAACTGTGTTTTTTTTTTTTTTTTTCATCTTCTTCCCTTGCTTCTTCTTCGTCTACGGCTGGGGTTTTTTTTTTTTTTTTTTTTTTTTTTTTTTCCTCCCTTCTTCCTCTGCTTCTTCTTCGTCTGCATCTGGTTTTTTTTTTTCCCCTCTGTTGTTCTCAAATGCTATTCTCAAATGCTGTTATTTATGTGATAACCATGTTTTTTATGTACAAAACATCCTGCCCTGCAAGTATATAGACTGTAATAGTGTAATCTGTGATTCTGTATTATGAATTTATGATTGCATGATTATTATTGTTGTGCATTAGTGTAGTGCATTAGTGCATTAGTGCATTAGTGAATTAGTTATTATTTTTTAGATTGTAAAGTGCATTGTAGATTGATATGCTTTTTCTTATTTTTTGTTACTTAGTTTCTCTTGTTGTTGTTTCTTATGTTTATGTAGTGTTGTAGTTTATTCAAATAGATATGGCTACTAGTGGTAGTGGCGGGCCATCTGCTAGTACTGGCGCATCAACATATGATCCAAGCAAAGATCCAACTAGGAAGGCCAAATCAAAAGACCCCGGGTGGAAGTATGGATATTGGCCAGATCTTAATGATAAGAACTTAGTGCGATGTACACTTTGTGGAAAAGATGCCAAAGGAGGAATCAAAAGGCTTAAGCAACATTTAATTGGTGGGTATGGAGATATATCAAAGTGCCCAAAGACAACTGCAGCAATCGCTAGAGAGATGCATTAAGCTATCATGCGAAATCAGAAGAGGAAGCCTGATGTATTTGATGAGGATTATTCTGTTGGTCATCAGGAGGGAGATGATTTGCCTGAAGAGATAGAAAGTGGAGGGCAACTCCAGTCTGGTGTACCAAGGCCCCCAACTATAGACTCCTCAATAAGGAACCTTGTACCAAGTTCTGGGACATCTTCCAAAAGGAATAAAGTTAATGTTAATACACAAATGGCAGTAAAGGGTCCGATAGATTCTTATCTTAGACGGACTCCTGAAGAAATAGTTGGTGAGAGGAGGTCTAAAGGTTCTACCCAGACAACAATACAAAGCAGCTTAAGATCAAATGCAGACAGAAAGAAAACTAATGCATATGTTGCAAAATGGTTTTATGAAGCTTGCATCCCATTCAATACTGTCAAGTTAAGGAGCTTTGAGGAGATGGTTGAAGCCATTGCACAGTTTGGGTCAGGATATAAGCCCCCTTCTTACCATGAGTTGAGAGTGCCCTTGCTACAGGATGAAAAAGCTCAGATTGACTGTATCAAGCAGAAATATGAAGATTATTGGAAAAGGCACGGGTGCACTCTTATATCTGATGGGTGGACTGACAAGAGAGGTAGACACTTGATTAATTTCCTTGTCAATTGTCCATTGGGGACTTATTTTATGGGCTCTGTAGATGTATCTAGTGAGTCTCAATATGCAGCCATGTTATTTCAGCTGCTTGATAGTAAAATTGAAGAAATTGGGGAGGATAATGTGGTACAAGTAGTTACAGACAATGCAGCTAATTATGTTGCAGCTGGTAGAATGTTGATGGAAAAACGGAGTAAGCTTTATTGGACTCCTTGTGCAGCTCATTGTTTGGACCTCATGTTAGAGGACATTGGCAAGTTGAAAGCTTATAAAACAACAATAGAGAGGGCAAAAACAATGACAAGTTTTATCTACAGACATTACAAACTTGTTGATGCTTTGAGGAAAAAGACAAATGGAATAGATCTGGTGAGGTCTGGAGTTACAAGATTTGCTACCTCATTCTTGACACTACAAAGTTTGTACAAGAACAAGGATGCCTTGAAGCAATTATTTGTATCTGATGATTGGAATAGTTCTAAGTTGTCCAAGACAGAGGCAGGTAAGAAAGTACTTGAGACAATACTTGCACAAACATTCTGGAACAGTGTACTAGATTGCTTAAGAGCATCCCAACCAATTTTAGTTGTCTTGAGGTTAGTAGATGGTGATGAGAGGCCTGCATTGCCTGAAGTTTATTTGGCAATGGAAATAGCAAAAAAAAGGATAAAAGTAAATTTTACCAACAAAGAACGGTCATGGAAGAAGGTGTTAGCAATTATTGATGATCGTTGGGAGGTCCAAATGGATCGACCTTTATATGCTGCTGCCTTTTACCTAAATGCTAGCAAATATTTTGACTACATCAATGATGCCCCTTTTGAAGAATCATGTAAAATACAAGATGCATTCATGTCAGTTATTGAAAGAATGGTGCCCGACTTAACTGTGCAAGACAAGATCATACGTGAGTCTCAATTGTACAGAAAATGTGAAGGTAGCTTTTCAAGGAGTTTGGCTTTTAAACAACGGATAGTCGGTGAAGGAGCATTGGATCCTAGTAAGTATTAAGTATTTTTTTTTTTTAATTTTAATAAGTATTTAACAATATGTGTATCTAATTTTTTCCTTATATATAGTCTCTTGGTGGCAAACACATGGATCTTCGGCCCCTACGCTTCAACAATATGCAATACGCATATTAGGCCTTTGTTGCTCCGCTTCCGGTTGTGAGCGCAATTGGAGCACATTTGATTTTGTACGTATGATCTTGTCTATTAGTTTGTAATTATATTTTTTACATCTATTTCTTGACTTAAATAAAGAGTATTTATGGATTCAGATTCACACCAAGAAGAGGAATAGACTAGAACATCAGCGCTTGAATGATCTAGTCTATATCCAATACAATCGTCGGCTTCATTCAAGGTTCCAAGAAAGAAGGGAAAAATGCAGCAATTGTGATCCATTAATTCTTGATGAAATGAATTGGAGTAGTGAATGGATAACAGGGGATCAAGAAGATGGAGATTTAGTCCATCCTGGAGACGACCTCACATGGGGAGATGTTGATAGAGCAGTTGGTGCATCTACATCGGTGGGGGGTCGTAATTTACCTAGGAGGGCTCAAGGATCAACAAGTGCAGCCAATATTTGCTACACACGTCGTGGTAGGGGAAGGGCCACTATTGAGGAATCATCAGATGATGAAGTTGAAGAAGAGGTCCACGATGTGGTGCGTGATGATGAAGATATTGAAGAAGACTTTGGTGATGGGCCAACTGATTCTATGAATCAACAACAACAGGAGGGAGAAGAATTAGATGTTGATTTGTTAGCTTGATTATGGTTAAACAAGAACAAAGTTTAGCTTGATGGTTTATTTTGTTGTTTTAAAATTTATACTTTAAAGCTTACTAAAGATTAGTATTTTGGTTTATTTTTATGTTTCTTAATTTCCATTAGGTGTTTTTAATTCTCCCCAGGTAGGATTGGAACCCATAGCCTATCACCTATCATGAGTCATGACTCATATATTAAGGAACAAGGTTTCTCTTGTTGCTTAGTGTTTTAGTATCACTAACTTATATGTATTGATTGACAGGGGGTTAAACATTAAAATATCATGGTTCATGGACTCATGGTCTATGATGGACTTTGTGGATCTCGTTTTGGGCATCATAGAGGTAAGTATATCTAACTACATACTTAAATAGTTAAATATTATATTATTTATAATATTTCATTAGGAATTATATGTTGTTATGCACTTATGCCTTTTGTTTAATTTATAGCTTTTTTTTATGAATAATTTTTTTATTTTTTGTTGTGTATTCTCATGTTAGAAAATATATCACTTTGCAATTTGCATTGATATGAATTTCATGTTGAATGTTGATTCTTGTCTCTTGATGTTGCTTAAAGTGTGTACTTTTTTCCCTTGATGTTGCTTAAAGTCGTGCTTCTTGTATTTTGATATAACTTAAAGGCTTGATTTTTTACAAGCAATTTAAAATTAAGTATATCATTGTTATACAGTTGTACTAGATATTATAGATATATTAAAAAAATAGTAACGTCTTTTTTGGCGCCATATTCGCCGTAAGGCGGGCGCCTTCTCGCCTAAGCGCTTAGACAGCCCTCCAGCGCCTTGGTTCGCCTTGGTGCCGTGACAACTATGATATCAACAATAACCACACACACAAACATGACAAAGAGTAGCAAGTTTCCAGAATTTTTCACCGGGGATAACTTGGCAAAAAAGGCAAAAAAAAAAAAAAAATGTCTCCATGGACTGTTGGACCAGGCAGTTGACCATGGTTACCTAATTGACCGTTGACCACCAGTCCTGAACAGTCTTTAATCACACCAAGAACATATCTTCTAGGATAACCATTGACTACCCAAAGGTCCAACAACTCCGCACCTTTTGCCCATGCCACAGTGACTTGATCGGCCAACCAACCAAGGTTGCAAAGCCAATCAGCAATATTGACCACCAACAGCCAGCCCTGAACAGTTCGGGACCCAATTGGCCAATCCCATTATCAAAGCCTTGATTTTTGACATTTGATCATCCCCTGATTTATTGTTCCTGCTTGAAGTCCTCCCGACTTTTGTTTTAAATTTATGCATTTAGTTGTAGAAACAAAGGGAAAATGTTATTGAAGCCCAAAACTGCAATAACTATAGAGGCATAAAACTTATGAACCACACCATAAAACTATGGGAAAAGGTTATTGAAGCCCACCTAAGAGAGGAAACCAAGGTATCGGATAACCAATTCGGTTTTTTGCCAGGGAGATCCACAGCAGAAGCTATTTACCTCCTAAGGAGGCTTATGGAAATTTTTAAAACCCACAAAAGGGACGTCCATATGGTCTTTATTAACTTAAAGAAAACATCTGACAGAGTATCGAGAGAGCTAATTTGGCATGTCCTATAGAAGAAAAGGGGTAAGATTAACTATGTAGATATAATTAAAGACATGTCCGAGGGAGTAGTGACGAGTGTCAAAACGACAGAGGGGCAATGAAACAAATTCCCAATCACAACTGGGTTACACCAAGGATCTGGTCTAAGTCCTTACTCATTTGCACTCATTATGGATGATCTAACCAAGCACATCCAAGACTCGATTCCGTGGTGTATGTTATTAGCTGATGATATTGTGCTGATAGATGAAACTATGAATGGGATTAACACTAAACTGGAGCTACGGAGATCAAGCTTGGAATCAAGAGGTTTTAGGTTAAGCAGAACGAAAACACTATATAATGTCCCCCTTCAATCAATTTAGAGGAGGGGAGGGAGTGGTGAAGCTAGGGGAACAGGAACTACCCCGAAGGGACTGTTTTAAATACTTGGGGTCTATCATTGACAAAGAGGGAGATATAGAGGATGATGTTGCCCATATGACTAAAGTGGGGTTGATGAAGTGACGATATGTGTCGGGAGTTTTATATGACAAAATAATACCTATTAAACTCAAGGAGAAATTTTACAGGATAGTTATACGACCAGCTATGACGTATGGAGCGGAATGTTGGGAGTCGAGAAGAGTACTTTGAATAAACTGAATGTCGTGGACATGAGAAGGTTGAGAGGGTTGTGCGGCAAGACCAGGAGAGATAGGGTAAGGAATGAGCGTAATAGAAATGATTTGGGGGTTGCACCAATCCAAGACAAACTCTGTGAGAGCCGATTGAGGTGGTATGGCTATGTCCAATGGATACCTATGGAGGCCCCATGGATGCCCCATTAAGGAAGAGTCACCAGATTCATTTGGAGGAAGCTAGAAACGGTAAGGGCAGGCCTAAGATGACAATTAATGAAGTGATCAGAAAATATATGCAAAGAATAGGGCTTGACCCTAGTATGACCTCAGATAGAGTTTCGTGAAGGACAAGGACTCATGCTGCTGACTCCCTATAGGGGATGTTCCCATGATGTTTTTTATTTTGTTGTACCTTTTTGTTGTTGTTGTTGTTGTTGTTATTGTTGCTGTTGTTGTTGTTATTGTTGTTGTTGTTGTAGTTATAGAAACAACACAAAAAATTAATTATACAACTCAACTGCATAAAAGCCTTCCATTTGATTTGGCATGAGAAATCTCCATGGTGCAAAGCTCCAACAACTTATGTAGTTATGTCCGATTGAACTTCTAGGATTTTGCATATATTATTAGAAATTAATAATTATAAATCATTACTATCCCCCCTATTAAAACAAATTGGTGTCCACAGATGGACGTAAACTATTAACAAAATCTACAAAGAATAATAATTGTAGGTACCCTCAATGTAAAGCCTCACTCAATGTGCTTTTCTGATTCACACAAGTTTGTTGGGTGTTGTTATCACTTGCTCCCAAATAAAAATAATACATAGTCAATGATCATTTCTTGGTTCTTCCAGTGAATCTTTTACGAATCCACACCCCCCCCCACCCAAAAATAAAAAATCAAAAAATAAAAGGGAAAAAGAAGAATTTTATTTAATCAAGTCACCTAAGATTGAGGCTATTATAGTTAAGAACCACAATCCTTAGCTAGAATCTCCATTCGACGGAAAATGGATGATACTAGAAATCCCTTCTTGCCGAAAATTCTTCAGTGAAGCATACTTTACTGTTATTGGCTCAGTTAGCCTGCACCCCTAGATTATTGACTGCATTATATCACCAAATATGAGAACATTTTCTCATCTAAAGGTAGTTATTTTTTTACCCAAAACTTGTAAGTTCTCTTTGATGGTTTAATGAGGGCATCCAAGCTAACCACTTGCTCTTGTATATGCTGCACCAATGGCAGAGCAAACAATAGGGATGAATTAACATTTTGTAAGAAAATATTAACATACAGAAAAGTAGCAAAAGAGCACCCTTGTGGAGTATTTCATAATCATGTTTTTTCAGTTTGCAAATTCCGACATAACGTAAATTGACCCAGAACATCATACATGGAAGATTACAAACACTTTCAACTCATGATATAAAGCACAGTAAATAGGGGAGGGGGCAGATGTTAACCATATATACAGAGAATATCCTTAAACTTAAGAAGAGGAAACATATGGGCATTTGACTATAGATTGCAATAGATCCACTGAATGAACAAGTAGTGGTAGGCCGCAAAATGCAAGTTACCAGAAAAACTACTCAGCCTCCAATCAGCTAGAAACCCGTAATCTAAGTAGTCAACTATATTACGAATATGTTTAGAACCTTTGTGTCCCCATTTGCCATACAAAATCAGCAATTTTGTTCATATTTTTGTTAATGAAATAACAGGAAATAAAATAACCTACGATGCGACATTATTGGCCCCGCCTTTGGATGCATGACAGCCTCACGAATTACACATCTTCTCCACTCCACCCTATCAATTTCAATCCCAATTTCTTCTTTAAAAGACATTTACAAAACTATAAAGTTGCAAATCTAGCTAATTTACCCTTCCTATCATCAACCAGAAGCAAAACCAGGAAGGGGAAAAAAAAAAAAACAAGGGGGCGACGGCCATGGGGAGAGATGCAAATGAAATGCGAAAAGAGTGGGGGGAACAATAAGCCGAAGAGTTCAAACAAGCAATTGCGGTCAGAGACTCAGAAGGGTAAGGAAATTCAAAACAAACCCCCAGTTCTTTGTTTCCGGTCAAAATGTTTTGTCCTAGAAATAGCAAGACTCACAAAGAAATAACTAGCGATCCTAACAAGTAGCGCAGAACGTACCCTGAGACAGCTCACAGCACGCACGCGCGTTGACAGCAAGATGCGAGGTGAGGCGGGCGGCAGCGACGACGCTGTGCAGCGGCATAAGGGATTCCATGCATCCTATCTCTCCCATATTCCTATCCAAAAGTTTCAGAACTCTGTCAAAACAAAACAAAACAGACCAGAACCAAAACAATAGGAACAATACGTCTGATTTCAGAACCTTACAGAAACTCGTCTTGGGATACCTGGTGGTGGGGAAGGAGATTCGCCGAGTTTGGAGGCGAGAAGAAGCGAGTGGTGGAGGACGGATGCGTGGTAGCGGCGGTGGTGACCGAAGTGAGGAAGTTCTTGCCGTAGAGATCAACGACCTCGCAATCGATCCACTGCGCCAAGCCATACCTTTCTCTGTTCCGAACCAGAGGAAGTTGAATTTGTCGCGAGGGTTTTGTATGCTCGGCAAGGGTTTAAGGCTTTGGCACCGTTTGGCTAGATAGAGACCGTGGGAAAGGATAATATAATTTCCATAATGGAAAAAGAAATGAAATAGTTTTTCTTATTTATACTAACTGTGCCACATGGAATCGTGATGTGGCAGTTCGATTTTCGATGTTGTGAAATAGTCTGTAGATTTTCTTAAAAAACAGTCTATAGATTTTATATTGTGCATACTTCAAATTTATCTATTTTATTAGAAAGAAGAAAAAAAATGACAAAAATGTAATAGCGCCCAAGGTCTGATCCTAAGCCCCCCTCTTTTAAAAAAAAAAAAAAAAAAAAAAAAAAAAAAAAAAAAGCCAGCCTATTTAAAAAATGTTTAATAAGTGAATTTAAAGATAATCGTATTATACACGAATGATACTCATTATAACATGTTACATACTCAATAAAACTTTTTGGTTCAAAAAAAAAAAAAAAAAAGAGATTAACCCAAATGGGCCAAATCCCAATTCTAGACCCTTGTCTTCTATCAAGAACCCTAATCGATTGAAACTATATCCCTTATTATTCCTTAATCTAAGTAATCCAAAAAAACGAGGAACCCTTGCCCAGTGACCCCTCCTCCTCCATCTCTGTTATCGGCGGCTAGTGAGCAAGGGCGATAGATAAGACATCAATACCCCATGCTCTCATTCTCTTATCCATTTTCTCTTCCCATCGATTGTTGAAAACCCAATCAACCCTTCCTCTTATCCATTGCTCTTCCTATTGATAGTTGAAAATCCAATCGAGGGCGGTTGCATCAATCAATAATTTTTAACGATAAGCAAAAAAGATTCCAAAAAGATGATTCACATGGACAAAGATTGCCAAGGGCAAGATTCTCCAAAAGGTGATGAAATGAAAACCTTTTTATGAAATTTAGCATACAATCGCTATTTGAATTGGAGAGACAATTATTTACAAACATAGTTGCAGTCGGACAATGTGAATAATTAAAAAGAGGGAAATGACATGGTTGTTCTCCTCCCTCTATTCTTATAATACTGCATTTGATAAATCAAAGGAGTTGAAGGGAGGAGGTTCTTGAGCCTTAAAATTGATCTGTGGCCTGTCTTAGATTGTACCGCCATGGAAATTTCAAGAAAATCCAAGCACATCTCTGGAATGAATGATTGTAAACTCTTATTCTCCATCTTCTTGAACCTTGTTTTTTTACCAAGAAGAATAAGACAACATGTAAAAGTTACGAAATGAGATGGGGTTTGATTATCCTCTTAGTTATTTTTACCATACATTTTTTAGGGGTTAAATATAATTAATATTAAATATAAAAATTCAAAAGAATGATAAATGATTTCAAATTGGAAAATCATATTGGATTTTAATGTCCATAAAAGCATGGTAGATTATAATTTAGTTTAAAACAATCATTTTTAGTCCCAGATTTTTGCTTCCGGATTTTTACAGAGCAATCGTATTAAACACGTATTAAACGCGTACTATATCAATGCCGTGCACGTTTTATTGCACCGAATTTTTTGAAATATATTATTACTGTATGTTCCATTTAATTACCATACGTATTTGTTCCCGTATTATTGCCATCCCCAAACTTACTATGGAAGTTATATGTTTTTTTTTTTTTTTTGCTATAAGCTGAGAAATTATAATCATTACATTTAATTTCAACTGCAGATCTAGTTTGCAATTCACAACAGACACGATAATTTATTGGGGTGATAAATGAACATGTATCAAGTCAAAAGCTAAAACATGGTAGGAGAGTCGAAAGCTGTAACACTAGAGTGCAATTTTCCACCAATGAGGGGGTAGATGATTGATCGTCCAGTAAAAGGTGTTTAATGGGAGAGAGATCGTGATATCTATGTAGATTGTGTGAGGGTATGTGTAGGAATTGGGTTGGCTGGGCTGGATTAGACTCAAACCAAGTCCTCAGCCCAAGCTCCACTCTACCCAGCTCGGAGCCTAACCAATGAAATCTCAACCCTATCCCAACCATGGTTTCAAGTATTGGTCTTGTATTGAATCGGTATTGACTGAGATCGATTCTCTGACCCCTAACCAATCCATATCAATGTTTTATATCATTTCAGGGATAAAATAGTAAAAAATTAGTACTTAATAATAATAATAAAAAAAAAGGGGTTAAAATAGACCCATACCCATACCGTCCCTTAAATCCTGGTTCCCAGCCCAGCCGGATTCTATCAGGCTTAGACGGGGTTAGCCTCGCTGTGGGGTCGATAAAAGCATATTTTTGAATTGGAGTTATCCTTTTTTATATTTTTTTTGTTCTTTTTAGTTTCTGGCCAACCAAACATAGCCTAAAAATCGCATTTTCTGGAAGGGCATCAATCGCTCTCCCTTCTAATTCTCCGAGTTATAAACTCATGTGGCGACGAAACGAAAGGCAGGAAAAAGAAACGGAAACCCCAGTATTCCGGGCATTTTCTTGTAATAATAATAACACTGTAACGCTTCAACTGCTCTTTCTCTCTTTCAGTGCCGTTTCTCTACCTATATCTGCATTGGAGAGCACAGCCCCATGATTTTTTCTCCTTATACGTTACGGTGTTACAGAAAATCAGAGTTGATCTCGTCGAAGGCAACTTCGTGACTATGGTGTCCATCACTTCAGTCGAATTGAATTATCTCGTCTTTCGTTACCTCCATGAATCAGGTCGGTTTTCAGCTCTTCATCTCTTCGTGCTTCAAAATTTCCATTTTTTGCTCCATTATCTTATTGGGGAGTGAAAATTTTGATTTTTGTAAACACATCTCGGCGAGAAGGGGGTTCTAGGGTTTCTTTGTCGGTCATATTTTGTTTATCCTCGCAATCAGAACTAGTTAGGATTTGAAAACAGTAACCGGAGGTTAATTGTGTTAGAGAGTTTCGTGTGCCATTTAGGGTTATGTTGTAAGAGCCTTCGATCCGTGTGTTTAGAACGGTTTTCTATTTTCATGATCTTTTTGAGGGTTTATTTTCTGCATTTGACAATATGATATCCTCGGCAACATGATAATGAGGAAACATCATTTTTTTTTTTCTTGAGATTTGTGGTGCCGACGTGCCAGTTAGTAGTATTAATATGTGGAGAGGCACTATGATGTGATCCTCCATTGCACAGTTCGGAGGAATTATAGATGTCCGTAAGGGCGGAGACAAATGCATAATATTGTCTGAAAAATTGTAGGAATTAGATGTTTCTAATCAAAGTTGGGGGTTGAAGGAGCGAGCTAGAAAAATTATATAATTTATTCTAGAGAAGGATAGAGGAGAAAGGAATGTTATGATACCCTCCCTCTACTAAGATTGGAGCCTCTTTGCTTTCTTATTAGTTGGTTTAATTAGATTACGATTGGTGGAGGGCAGACAAACTAATAAGTGTCTTTCTTGTGTGCTGGAGGTACTTTAATTTATTTATTTTTTCACGTCCCAATTTGTCGCACTTTTACTAGTGAGGAGATGGAGGAACAGAAGAAAGTCATATTCTGTATGGAGTCAGAATCATTTTATTTTTCTCATGCTAAAATGCTGAAGGTTAAGACCATATCATATCCACCCTCCAGGGACCCTGCCAAAAGGGGGACTCCTCAATTATGGCCCTTTTTATTTGCTGGTATGAGAAATTTGGGTTTGAGAATGGTATATAAAGCAAGATTTAAAAGATCATTATTGGTACATGGTTCGATCCTAGTTGATTCTGATCTGGTGTCTATCAATTGGCTGATCAAGAATGCACAAGATGATCTTGGTTGATCCAGGCCAGGGAACCCCCTCCCCCACCCCCCAAAAAGCAAAGAAAGAAAGAAAGAATTACAACAACAACAAAGCTTAGCCTTATCCCAACTAAATGGGGTCGGCTACATGGATCCGCAAAGCACAAAAAAAAAAAAAAAAAAAAACATTTTGGGACATCCCACTCACGAACAATCGGCAACTCGGATCCTAACCCTCCAGACAGCTCTTTTAGATGCCATATTAGGGTAAAGATTTAACTTTTGCATGTCTCTTCCAACTACTTCCTCAATGGTTATTTTTGGCCTACCCCTAGCCCTTTTAACTCCATTTATTTGTATCTGGGTACTTCTTCGTACTTATGTTATTCATAGATGTCTGGAAAAACACCATTTTATGGCAATATGAATAGAACATATATAAACCATTGTGTGCTAGCATGGTTCATAGTTCATGTAAGTGTGGATATCACCTCACCCACGGTGAGAGGCAGTGGGTGAGAGACCTGAGTCTGAGAGAGACTACCCTGTATCCTTCTTCTTCTCTATCATCTTCTATTTTGTTTCTATTTTATTTCCATTGCAACCTGAGGTTAATTGAGAACACCTGAGATCCTACTGTAGGCTAAGGGTACCGGTGCGGCAGTGACCTATTCTTACAATAAAGGACAGCCCCATAAGTGACTGAATAAACGTGGAACCAAATGGAATTTAAAAGGGGCCATGGTTTGGACCAACCAGCCCTTAGCTTCACATTACCTAGACAGAGGCTATTTAAGCCCTTTTCCTGGCTTCTTTAATCCAAGGTTTACATTACTGGTAGTCTGTTATGAAACATTCTCACCCTTGTCCATATTTTATCTTTATCCTTTATTTTTTAAACTTTTGAAGTACTTACTGAACTGTTCTCTATTGTCAGGAAAACTTTAACGTGTGTTTGCTTGCTATCTCATTGTTATTTTGTACCTTCGTTGTGGTGCTTATCTTTTTGTCCTTTCTCTTTCTGTTCTCACTTATATTATTTTGTGATTGTGATATTTTGTGATTTTTTTTTTCTCCTCCAGGTTTCACACATTCTGCTTTTGCTTTAGGATATGAGGCAGGGATTAACAAAAGCCCTATTGATGGCAATTTAGTTCCGCCAGGTGCTCTTGTTACATTTATACAAAAAGGACTTCAATATCTTGAGCTGGAATCAAACTTGAGTACTGTAAGTTGGCTTTAATAAAATTTATTAGGATTTTGAGTTACTACATGCTCTAAAATTTTACTCTGAACATTGTTTGTTTTAAGCTTGTCAGAGTGATGGAGACGAGGATGATGACTTCTCCTTTTTACAACCTTTGGATCTTATAACTAAGGATGTCTATGAACTACGGCAAATAATAAGGGAGAAAAAAGAACATCTTCAGAAGGAGAAAGACAAGAAGGATAAGGAAAAAGAGAAGGAATATGACCGGGAGCGTGAACGTGAACAAATACGAGAAAGAGAGAAGGAAAGGCTGGAAAGAGAAAGAGAACGCGAGAAGGAGAAAGAAAGAATAGAAAATAAGGAGCATGAAAAGGAAAAGGAAAAAGAAAAGGAAAAGGAAAAAGAAAAGGAAAAGGAAAAGGAAAAGGAAAAGGAAAAGGAAAAAGAAAAGGAAAAGGAAAAGGAAAAGGAAAAGGAAAAGGAAAAAGAAAAGGAAAAGCAGAATGAAGATATTGCTGATAGAGAACCAGTCAGAGATCGTGAAGAGAAGATCAATGTCAAGCTCGAAGATAATGGAGTTGGTGGAGGTAAATCCATATTTGCTGTTTAATGTAGGGCCAGCCATTGGCCTCAAACTCCTTAGTCCATGTGTGCTGTTTGATGCAGGGCCAGCCATTAGCCTCAAAATCTCTAGTTGCAGGCGTATTAGGTAGCCAGCACTTGAGCCCATTAAGCTACACTGTGGGGTCAGTTTTGTCTCACTGAAACCCAGCTTTGTGGTTGGTGGTCATTCCGTGGTGCAAGGTTTTGAGGATCAATATTGTAGGATGGCTCCGTCTGGGGGTGATACTGATCTGGATTGTTCTGGATCCTGATCCAAACAAACAATTGCCGATTTGACTGGAAAAACATATAAAAAAAAAAGTTGATTGTCTGATCTATTACAACAAATTGGATCATCCCCATACAACACCAATAAGAAAGACATTTTGAACATTTTAATACTGAGTTTATAAACCTTGATCCATAAGAAATTTTAAATTATCTTAACGTTTTACTGTGGCTCTTGTTTTATTTGATTTATTATTATTTTTTTATTTGGGGGGGTGTGGTGTGGTGTGGTGTGGGGTGGGGTGTGGTGGGGGAATAGTTAATAAGGTGAATGCAAGTCTTGATCCCAGGTCTTGGCAACAACGTGCCATAGCTTTCTCTAGCTGAACCAACTGGCACTGTCACACACATGGGTAAAAACAAATGTAAATAAGGAAACAAGCTTTTAGATGGCATGAATTATTTGCTCCTAGTTGGAGATTATTTTTTTTTAATGTGTATGTTAGTTTGTCTAAATTAAAGTTTTAGCTAGGATCTTAGCCTGCAAACAAGCCTTTGGGCTACATTTTTGAAGTATGAGTTATTATTGACTTACTATATTCACTGTTGTTTAGTTTAGGTTTCTATTTAAGCTTAATTTTGGAGTTGTTTCACTGGTCTGTCAACTTTGTGGAAATTAATGCAGTGTGGTTAAGAAGATATATTCGATCTGACATGGATCCTTTTGGTCATCATGCAATTTCAGAAAAAATCCTGAAAATATGCATTCTCCCAATCAATATTTTTAAGCATGGAATGAAAGGTCGAACTAATATCGATTGGTGATTAGTAGTCTAAACTGTCTGATCTACAACAACAACAACTCTGCCTTTTCCCAACTAAATGGGTTCGGCCTCATGGATCAGGGAAAGGGAAGACAAAGTAACACTGCAAGAACATTTCACCTACAAGAGATTGGGTATATGGATCTTTGCCCTTCAAACAACTCTGTTTTCGGTGATACTAGAGTCAAGACCAAACTTCTGCATGTCTTTTCTTACCACATCATCTATAGCCAGTTTAGGCTTGCCCATAGCTTTTTTAGCACTTTCCATCTGAACATGATCACTCCTCCTTACTGGGGGCATCCCAAGACCTTATTTGAACATGACTTAAACAACAATTTTGGAGCTTGTCCTGAATCAGGGCAACTCCCAGATAGTTCTAACCCAATCATTCCCTACTCTATCTCTCCTAGTTTTACCGCACATCCATATCAACATTCTCATCTCAGTTACACTCAATTTATCTATGCTATGCTTCTTGACTGCCCAACATTCCGCCCTATACATCATAACCTATCTTACAACTGTTTTGTAAAATTTTCCTTTAAGCTTTCTAGAGGAATACATTGATCACATAACACTCCAGATGCGCCTTTTCACTTCATTCATCCGAATTTAATTCTATGAGAAACATCATCTATTGTATTTCCTTGTTTATGGTTGATCCTTGTTGTCTAAAATAGTCGTTTTGTGGTATCTCTCTTCTCCATGGTTCAAGATCTCGGTGAGATCTTGGATCTTGCTGAGATCGCGTTTTTTTAGATTAGCAAGAGGAGATCACAGGCGAGGTATAAAAACGACAATATCTCACGAAGATCTCGCCAAATCTGTCCATATCTTGCCAAATCTCGCCAGTTCTCGACAAGAGCTTGCCTCTATTTTTTGGAAGAAAAAACACTAAGGGGCAAGAATTTTGGTGCTTTTGCTTGAGGATCTCCATTCTTATCTTATGTTATTTCAAATTTTCAGATGTATGTTGATGTGACTCATCAGTCATCAATGTTAATTATTAATCAATTAATTAATTATCTATGATGTATTTTAAATTCTTAAGATTATGGCGTGTCATGTGTTAGTTGTGGAATGTGAATTGTGGAATAGAGCATATTAGCCTAGGGTCCAAAGGGACGGAGACTACTTACATAGGGTACGGAGTCAAAGTACCATTTTAAGTTTGATTTTTAAAAAACTGATGTTTCCATTTTGTTTAGAAGTCCTAAAATAGGGGTAAAGACTTAGTTTCAGGGACTATAAAGACCATATGACCATTGAGACCAACCACCGAGTCGACCGTGAAAAAATACATGATCTCGGCGAGATCTCTCTTTTTTGGATAAACGAGATGGTGGGCGAGAGCGAGATCTTAAACCATGCTTTTCTCGAGTTTCACTACTTCATTATCCATCCTTGTGTGACTTAAGTTACACACCATATACTCTGTCTTTGTTTGACTTATCTTAAAACCTCTTGACTCCAAGGTAAATCTCCATCGCTCAAACTTATCGTTAATACCTGCTACTTTCTCATCCACTAGAACAATATCTTCGGAAAAAAGCATACACCATGAAACCTACCCTTGCATGTTCTTGGTTAAATCATCCATGATAATCGTAACAAATAAAGGCTTAAAGTTGATCCTTGATGTAACCCAATTATAATTGAGAATTTATTACCTTAACCTCTCACGGTTCTCACATTAGTCACCACTACCTATACATATCTTTCATTATATCTACATCGACACCCTTCTCTTCTCCAATACCTGCCATATTAAAAGGGACTATCGTGGGCTTTGTCTAGGTTGATGAAGACCATATGGAGATCCTTCTTGTAGGATCTAGATCTTTCCATGAGCCGTCATAATAGGTAAATTGCTTATGTCATGGATTTACCTGGTATAAAGACGAATTGGTTCCTTGAGATATGAATTTCTCTCCTTAGGCGGGATTCAATAACCTTCTCCCATAATATCATTGTATGACTCATGCCTCTATAGATGTTGCAGCTCTATGTGTCACCTTTATTTTTGTTGGTTGGAACTACCATACTTCTCCATTCATCTGGCATTTTTCTTATACTCATAATCTTGTTAAACAGCTTGGTTAGCTAGGATACCACATATAGAGTCCCAAGCTCTTCCACACTTTAGTTGTGACCTCATCTGGACCAAGTGTCTTACCTGCTTTCATCCTTCTTAGGGCTTCTTTGACCTTAGTCATTCCCACCCAACTATGTTGTATGATGTCTTGATGGATACGGTACTCTTCCAAGCCACTTCTACTCGAGCTGTCTCCATTTATTAAGTTGCAAAAAATACACACCCCATCTATTCATAACGTCTTCATCCTTTACTAGCACCCTACCGTCTTCACTTTTAATACATTTAACATGATAGAAATCTCTACTCTTCGTCTTTTATATTTTAACAATCTTATAAATAGCTTTTCCCTCTTCCTTTGTGTTCAAATTGTTATATATGTCATCATATATCTTCACCTTGCTTTCCTCACCGTTTTCCTTGCTTCGTTTCTGGCAGCCTTAATACTTTTTTTTAATCTTTTATCTCCTTAGTCTTTTGCCAAGTCTTAAAACTATCTGAGCTGTTTGATCTGTTTAAGAAAAATATTTGGATAATATTTTCTCTTTATTAAATCTAATTAATAAATATTTGAGCTTTTGGTACTCAAAGAAGGAAAAATAGCTATGTGCCAATTATATTATCCTCTCTGTTCCCAATTATTTCTCCTGCATTTGGTCGTATACCAATTTCTTTATTCACTTGTGAGTACTTTAGTCCAATCTTCTGCTCTAAAACTTAATCCCTAATATCCCTATACTAGTTTCTAAATTATTACCCTTTTATCTATTGATAAGTTCTAACTATTTAATTCCTTCAATTACATGATATGGGAGCATCCCTCAATGAAAAATCAGTGGATTGGATGTTGCTTTACAAACCATTGGATCAGTTTGGTGATTGGGAGGTTACAGAAAATTAGATTATTTCTTTCACCTTATTCGGCTATATTTCTGGATGGTCAAAACTCATTGTTTTAGCATGATTTTGGTTCTGTTTTTGCTTGCTTATTGAGTTGCCTCACAATCGAGACCAAGATCAGTTATATTTGGGAAGTTATGACCTACTTTCTAAAGGAGTGTCGAGCTATGGCTGGATTTCTGTTTTAGAAAGCTTTAGCTGTATTAGGATTCTTATTTGGTTTTGTTCCTTAAATTAGAATTTTTTATTTTATTTTATTTTATTTAGGAAAGGGGATAAGCACTCATAAGATTTTTTGGCATAAAGCTTTGTTTGTTGTTGTTGTTGTTATTAAGCACTCATAAGAATTGGTGAAACTGTAAGTTGAATCAAATTAAGAATTTCTTTAAATTAAAATTCAGGTTGGGACATTGGGTCTCGGGAATATACTTCGAAGCAGTTTAAAAAAAAATTGATAGTTATTGCATCAGAGATGGGAAGACTGTTCCTAATGCACCTCAGCACAATGGTGTAGTAGAAAGGATGAATCACACTATTGTGGACAGAATTAGATGTATGCTCTCACTTGCTAAATTGCCAAGATCCTTTTGCGATGAGGACCAGACCACCAGCTAGCGGATCAGAAAGATTTGTATGGAATGTCCTACTCCTACCTGACAGCTCCTGAGAATCATTGATAAGAAGATGATCCTACGAACCAATTCTTCCCTTGATTCCTCTAGCTATGAAAGAAGACGCTTTGTAAATAACAATTTTTTCGTGATAGTTCACAGTTGAGAAGGAAGATGGTCCAAAGGAATGCTTCATCGTGTCATTGTGACTCATCTTTATTTTGTGGGCGTCCAGCTTGTGATGCACGAGGGAGACCAAGACAGTGGGGCCTCTATAAAAAAGATTTGTAAACGTTTATGTTTTGAGTGGGATGGAGTTCTTCGGGTGTACTTATGGGAATGGTTCTCTTCCAGGTGTTTTACTTGTCAAATCCTTGCTTTGTTCATGATCAACGAGCCCCTATCTCTTTTTCTTTCTTTTTATTCTGTTTATAGTTCTATTTGAGCCTATTATCCACATGTTTTGTAAATTACTTCTTCACAATGCCAAATTAATCTGAAGTTCTGGCCTTATCCTAATTTCATCACCTAAATGCAAGTATGCAACTAGAGGAGTAGAGGGGCAACTTAGCGAATTTTTCATTGGAACTTTGCAAACCTATTCTCTTTTTTGGACATTCTGTGAAGGGTCATTCTGTGGCTTTACCATCTCATTTTCCTTACACCAAACTGCAGTTCAAAAACGCTTTTACAGTAATGTAAACAGTGATAGACAAATACTGAATTTTCTTTCTTTATATTTATTGATTATGTCCTTGTTTTGCAAGTCCGGTGAAGATATCCATGGGGATTTGAGATATAAAGATAATTAAAATGCAATAGAGATTTAGAATGTTAGAGAAACTAAGATAGGAAAGAGAGGATTTCTTGATACTTCTGTGCATGGTTTAAGATCTCGCGAGAGGCGAGATCTCGCTAATATCTTTCTTTTTCAAGAAGGCGAGACGAGATGTATGGCGAGTTATAATTGTACAAAAACTTGACCGAGATCTCGCCTCTATCTCGCCAAGATCTCGCCTCTCTCTCTATTTTTTCGAAGAAAAAATTAGGAGCAAGGATTTTAGTGCTTTTGCTTGAGGATCTCCATTCCTACATTCATTGATGCTTATAGAGTAGAGAATATTACCTCCTCATCCACATTTGGTGTTACTTTAGTTTTCAGGGTATGTGAATGTGACTCGTCAGTCATCAATGTTAATTGTTAAACAATTAAGGAATTATCTATGATGTCTTTTAAATGCTTTTGATTATGTTGTGTCATGTTGATTGTGGAATGTAGATTGTGCAATAGAGCATACTGGCCTAGAGTCCGAAGAGTCGGAGAATACTTACATATGGCATGAAGTCAAAGTACCATTTTAGGTTTGATTTTTAAAAAAATTGATGTTTCCATGGTGTTTAGAAGGCCTAAAATAAGGTAAATACCAAGTTTCAGAGACTACAAAGACCATATTGTCACCGAGACCAACCACTGAGTCAACCGGGAAAAAATATATGATCTCAGCGAGATCCCACTAGATCTCTCTTTTTCGGATCAACGAGATGGGGGGTGAGAGCGAGCTCTTAAACCTTGCTTCTGTGAATGACTCCTTCTTGTAGAAATTCTCTTCTTCACGTGGTGGTCTTGAAAGACACTTTCTTAGGATTATTGTTTAGTATCATTTTATTTTCAGTATATGTGTACTCAGATGTGCTGTCAATTGAAATGCTTATATATTGTAGTACTGCAATTGAATGGTCAGAGCAAACCAAAACAGAATCGGAACACGGAGAATATGTATCCAGATTAAGAAATAAAATTGAAAAAATAATCAGATGGATGGAATGGACTGGAACTCAGGTTCGAGTTCAGTAAACATGGGGTAGAATAACTGCTGAAAGTTAGAACTTGATCCAATGGTTGAATCCTAGTAATATTAGGGAAAAATCAGAAATTTGGCCAATTGAAATGAAGACCAGATAAAAGAGTTATATCGGGTTTTAATTCTGATTGCAGAGTATAAATATCAGCCAAAAGGCCCAAACAGAGTAGTACTAACAGAAAATTGATTCAGTAAAACAGAAAAATATAAGAACAAGGGCAGTTTACAGATTTCTTCTATATACAGATCAGCAAGTTTGATATGTACCAATTTGAATTTAGTTCCTTTTTAGGGCTCTGAGGAACAGCTGTTCAAAATTTGGTTGAATGCTTATGGTTGGATTTTCCTAATTGAAATTCATGCAAACAAAAAAAGTGTAATATATGAATCTCAACCAGAACCAGAATTGCAGAAAATTAATTAGAACGGTAAGTTACTAGTTAAGGGAGGGGAAGAAAGATGGAAGAATAGTATAGAAATAGAGAAACACTGGGGCTTCACAGCGCAAGGTGGTTTGGAAGGATCAAACATCAACCAGCCTTGATCAACAAGGAATGTTGATCAAACACAAGGGATTTCTTCATGCAAGGAAGAGAAGATCGGCACAGCTTTTCATTAATCAAAATTCGTGTACAATGCTGACCTCCCTTGCAAACTTATATCCTTAACTAATAAGATAAACTGACTAGGAAGCTAAAATATGGAAACTAATTCGGAAAATAGTCAAAATTTAAGTCCTAATTGACATGCCTATGACTTACGTTTGATGTGGAATTGAATAAAGATAAGAGTTAAGAGTTGGAATGGGTGATCCCATAATGGAACTCAATTAAGATATCCTATGCTGATTGGATTTCACAAACTAATAAAGAAATAAGCTATCTAATAAGAGAAATCCCATATGCAGATTTACTACCCATGTTTTAGGATCTTTAAAGTGGCCTATTACATTGAAAACCCTATTGACCAAAGGTCCATCATGTATACAACCCAACCTAGACTTATTGCTAATAAATAAGCCCCTTTTGGAACGTATCTGCATCATTATATCACAGCCTCTTGCAAATCTTTATGTTCTAACAGTTCAATGGATATTTTTAGGGCCGGAGCCAATGGATATATGTACTAGTTCTCCATCTGTCCCTTGTGTAATTTCAGCATCAGAAGTAACTATTTTGGAAGGACATACTTCTGAGGTTTGATGTTGTCCCTCCCTTACCTTGCATTTCTTTAACACCTTTTGTATTATTCACTTGTCCGCCTGATACTTGCTTTGAGTTCTCATGTAATGCCATGTTTGTTTTGTCCCCAGGTTTTTGTTTGTGCATGGAGTCCTGTAGGCTCACTTCTAGCATCAGGGTGGGTGCAAGTCTGTCATGTTTGTCAAAGGAGATGTCATTGATGGAACTGATTTTATTGCATATGTAGATGTTGTGATGATCTGTCTCCCCTCCACCTCCACCTCCACCTCCCTGGGCAGTTCCTGCCATTTTTTTTTCTCTGAAGAGCTGTTTTTTTCCATGGTTCTCTTTGAATCAAACCTTATTGTTGAATGCATTGGTTTTCGTAGTAAACTTGTTCACTTGAATGAATATGTATGGTTGTTGAATTTGTAGATTGAGCTGTTAGCGCACCACTCATTTTCTTTATTCATACTAGATTGGTTAAACCTGACTTCTGTTGTTCAAGGTGGACCTTCTCCCAGAATTGATAATGATTCACGATTTTCTTAGACCACTGGGAAGGTGCATATTTGAAGGGGAGCTGAAAGCAGCAGTTTTTTCTATTTGTGGGCTATCACTACCTGCTTACGTATCATCTGTGTCCTTGTTAATTTACTGGAAATTGTGAACTCATTCTGTTCACTTTGACATGTTTACCTATGATTTTTACGTTGTCATAGCTGTAGTCAGTTTTTGTTCTGTTTAACTCTATATTGTGCTTGAGTTATACTACTTTATTAGATTTCTTACAGATTCTATATTATCGTCCTAATTTATAGGTCTGGAGATTCAACAGCCCGGATTTGGTCAATTCCAGATGGGCCTTGTAGCTCTAGTATGCAGAGTGGGCCTCCAAATGTACTAGTCTTGAAACATTTTAAGGGTAGAACCAATGAGAAAAGCAAGGATGTCACTACACTTGATTGGAATGTGAGTTTAGTTAAATTTCTGTTGGCATCGATTGTAGATAAATTTTTATCGATAATTTTGTATTTTTCCATCAATTAAGATGAATCTCAAGGTTGTGCTTTAAAATAATGTTGAAGTCTGAGGTTTCTTGGGTGGTTTGTTATCTTATTGACTATATATCTTTTCATGTTTGATTTTGTCATGCTTTTTACTTGTGATTATGCAGGGGGAGGGAACACTACTCGCAACAGGGTCTTATGATGGGCAAGCAAGAATATGGAGTAGAGATGGTAGTGTTATTTTCCTTCCTGTTTTTTTGTCTCCAATAATCAGCTTGGGAAACCGATTCCCCTATAGCCGGTTATCTGTCTTTTGTTGTAGAGATATATAAAGTTGTAGTAAGCCATGACTGTTTAGAAGGCTCATGTCATATATCAAAGTCCTGCTTTTGCACCTAATAACAGTGTCTATGCAATTTTGGAATCCTTGTGTTAGTTGTTTTGAAATATCTTGCTTAAATAGTATGTATTGTTCATCTGAGAAGTATGTGAATCTTGTCACCATCCATTCATGATTAAACACATTATTTAAAAACTTGTCTAGTCTTAGCTGCTCATTAGAAGATTTGTTTCTTAGTTTCTGTATGGCTCTTTTCCCACAGGGGAGCTGAGGAGTACATTAAACAAACACAAAGGACCCATCTTCTCTCTAAAGTGGAACAAGAAGGGTGATTGTCTTCTTAGTGGCAGTGTTGATAAAACAGCCATTGTGTGGGATGTGAAGACTGGGGAATGGAAGCAACAGTTTGATTTTCATTCAGGTATGGTTGTCACTAAAACAATGAAAATATGTATTGTTTCTTTTCAAGGAAGTCAACTATTTGAGGATGAACCTAATGTGTCTTAACATAAACTTGCAGCTCCAACCCTCGATGTTGACTGGAGAAACAATGTTTCCTTCGCAACGTGCTCAACAGACAACATGATTTATGTTTGCAAGATTGGAGAGCCTCGTGCCATTAAGACCTTTTCAGGCCATCAGGTTTTTTCTTGCAATAGATTGTCTTTGTTTTCGCCTCTCTGCACCTGTTCATTCACCTTCTTAGCTTGAGTAGATATGATTAAATATTCAATTATCATTTATCTGTATACTTTTGTGCTCCTCAAGGTGAAAATTAATTTTCATTTCTGTTCCGGCCTGGTAATATGTGCTTGACAAAGTCTGTTGCAACAATTGAAATCCTAATAATTGTCTAGTGATTAAAATGACATCTTCTTTGTCAATGGCCAACTGAATCAGGTATCATGACTAACTTCAATCCTTAAAAACATTAGGTGTGGGGTTGGATTCATTCAAAATTTGCATTCAGTGTTAAGACTGTCTCATATGGCTGACCTAAGAGAGAGTCGGGTTTGCTTGAGGATTCTTAGAACACTCATGCAGTGGCTATTCTTACATCACCAATGCAGTTGGCTATTCGTACATTACCCATGCAGTTGGCCATCTTATCTTATCGTTTACATGGATCTGCTACCGTAGCTGACTAATTGGCTAGATTGGCTATATTGTCTTTCTATTTGTGTATTACTCTTTTCAGTAGCATTTTATAGTTGAAAGGAAATCAAAGAAATACATAAAATCTGAGGGCAACATACAAGAGGTGAAGCTAAAGTGGAATAACACTGAGCTGCTGCCTAATTGTTTTGAGTTTCGGTTTTCCAGGGAGAAGTTAATGCTATCAAGTGGGATCCAACTGGCTCATTGTTGGCTTCTTGCTCTGATGATTTCACTGCAAAGGTGACACTTGGTTCCTTCCCAAGCATTTGATTGATTCCCTAGGACCTCGTTGCAAATTTGTGTGGAAAATTGTTATGGTCCTGAATATGACGAGTTTTGTAATGAAAAATCTGATGCAGATATGGAGCATGAAGCAGGACAAGTATGTGCATGATTTGAGGGAGCACGTCAAGGTTCTAATAAGCCTTTCACGTTTCTTTTTTGTTATTTTATTTTTGTGAAGATAACAATCATTAACATATGTTAGAAATGTTGCAGGAGATATATACCATCAGATGGAGCCCTACGGGGCCAGGTACCAACAATCCCAATCAGCAGTTAGTGCTTGCAAGGTAAATGCAGAATGCTTCTTGGGAAAAAGAACGAATACTTATTATTCATCTATTTCTATCTGTTCCATTAGGAGTTTTCATCCTACAAATATATTTCTTGTTAGCATCCATAATTTGCAAAAATGTGCTAGATTTTGAATGGAATCATTAAGTGACTATATATGCTTTTACTGTGGGAGAATTATTTGTCTTCTTGGTTAATATTGATAAATATTTTCATTGGCTGAAAATTGGGATTAGAGAATTCCATCCCTTTTTTGTTATTTGAAAGTTCGATTCCCATTTGTTTCATTGAGTATATTTTACTGGAAAGTGCTGAAAAGCCGAGGAAATTGGGAGTAGCTAGAAAGCCAAAATTTATCTTACTGAAATTACCTTACAAAAGTTTGGAAATGACTTCCATTTCAAAATTCTGGATTTTGTTTTCCGGGAAAAAAGTGGTGGCATCTTGGTCTATGATGTATTTGCCATACAGGGAGGACATCAAGTTATTAACCAATAAATGGTTGGATTTTTTTCCCCACTTGGCCTTGTCTAAATATACTTTGTCATGTACAATCTGTTAGAGTAGAAATGCCAAAGAAACACGAAATAAACTTTGCAATGAAGTATTAGTGGCAAATCAGACTGGGATATTAAATATATCTGTTTTATTTATAAAATTTGGGTACTTCATGAACTACTTTGACTATATCCATTTTCTTTTCACATTTACATTTTTGTATCTTGTTGACCATACACACTAATATATGCTGTAAATTCTGTTGTGTCATCCAGTGCATCCTTTGACTCAACCATCAAGCTTTGGGATGTGGAGCATGGGAATCTTCTCTATAGCTTAAATGGTCACAGGTACTGTTTATGGGCTTTGGACTCCTGGTTGACAATTATTGATAGTATACAATGCTGGACCGGATCAATTGTTTTTTTCACTTTATCCCTACATCAGAAATCCAAAAATCAACCAGATTAGATGAACCTGCCCATCCATTCATTATTTCCCCTTGTATATTTATTATGCACTCATGGTTATAGCCATCTTGTTAAATATATTATTGGGTTATTAGAGTTCCTAAGTCGAGCTGTTGAATGGTATTTCCTACTTTTGTATGTACTAAAATCACATGTCAGCTAATTGTGGTTTATCCTTCGATTAAAATAACCAGGGACCCCGTATACTCTGTTGCATTTAGCCCAAATGGGGAGTATTTGGCGAGTGGATCTCTAGATAAATGCATGAACATCTGGTCAACCCGAGAAGGGAAGCTTGTTAAAACTTTCACTGGTAATGGTGGCATATTTGAAGTCTGCTGGAACAAAGAAGGTGACAAGATTGCTGCATGTTTTGCCAACAGCACTGTCTGTGTCATGGATTTCCGAATGTAGTAAGCTAAACTTCTTCAGGACTTCTACATGCATTTGCTGAACGGTGTTGCGGGCATATTTAGTTTTTGAAATGCATTTATGAATCATTATGAAGTTAAAGCTATACCAGCTCTGGTATCCTAAATGGCTCACTGTTTTAGTGTCTCCATTAATTTTTTTGGTTCATGCTCCAATGTTGTTACTGCTTATGAATGATCAGATTTGTCTTCCATGGTAGAAATGGCAGAAGCAGATTCTGACCTCCTGTACAGCTTAATGTTTCTAAGAGTAGATAAATTTGATCCTGTTTAGATGAATAGTATCATCAACCCTTCCGTATTGCGAGAAGATGTCTGTAATTTAGTACGTACTCAAATCCCTCTTAGGGTTCTATCCTTAGTATTTGATTTACCTGTGGAACCTTTTATCCACAGGTGATGTATGGATTATGAATACACATTGTAGATGACTTTACTAAATAAAGCAAACACGAACATGCCTTGGGCTTCTAACGCCCCCCCCCCCTCTGAATTATGCACTTACTTGAATGGTATTGAGACTCTCAAACCTTAAGCAAAAGAAGATTGTGGTTTTAGAGTTTTGCCCTTGTTGCGATAATGATAGTGAAGACAGTTGAACATGCCTTACTTCATTGCCCTTTTACCCGACAGGCCTGGTTAGCTTTTTGTGCTTCTTTGTGATCTCTATCACACTTAAGGTGGGGTTTTGCAGAGGGGATTGTTCATTGGAGTAAGCGTCCTGGTTTGACTAAGAGGGGGCAAAAGGAATGCTTTCACCCATGCATTTATTCTTTGGGAGATTTGGAAGAGAAGAAATGCCATGGCCTTTTGGTGTTTCATGCAGCCTTTTCCCACCTGGTTGAATATGGTTCATTGTTTGGTTACAAAGGCCCTTATAGCTCTTGCTCCTTCGCCCCTTCTGCATACCCCCCTTGGGGTCGGCAATCTCTTGCGCCTATCCCGGCGTTCTTCTCCATTTACTCGGACGCTTCCTTTTCCATAAGGCCTTGGGGCCATTGGATTGGGAGTTTTAGTTCTTGATTCTGGTTGGCACCTTTATGTGGTGACTATGGCCTTCCTTCTCTTTTTGTGGGGGAAGCTTTGGCTCTTCAGCTGGGTCTCAAGGTCGCTGTTGTTGAGGATCTTCGATAGGTGTCCTTCTGGGACTGCCAAGGTTTGATTCATTGCCTCCTTGATGATTCCTCCCTACCATCAGTTGAAGCTTTGTGAAAGATATTAGTGGTCTTCTTTGATCCCTTGAGGCTTTTGCTACTTATTTTATTAATGGAGATGAAAATGTTCATGGCCATGCTATTTCTAAATGGGCCTTGCTCTACGTTTGTATGGGTTTGTGGACACACTCCTTTATGGATGACCTCTTAAGCATTGTAGCTTCTGTTTTTGCTCAATGTGGTTAATGAATCCCATTCTTGAGGGTCTTGCACTGGGAAAAAAAATGCTTTGGTAGTTATATTTTTTTGGAGAACCAAATCTGACAACATGCGAGGCCATGGCCTCCGCAACTAAACTCTCTCAGTAGTCTCTCACAAAGATCAGGAGGAAAAAGAAGAAGAAGCGCCATGATAAGCAAGTTGGTCGCTGCTTTTATGAGATTCTTTGAAGGAGGAGAATTGAATGCTCTAGGTATTCTTCAGCTTTCAGTGTCAGACTTGAAGAGAGAGAGAGAGAGAGAACCATTACTGAGCTCTCTGCAAGTGAATCCGTGATCCATCTCCTTGGAAACAGAAAGTTGAAAAATCAAGTCTGACGTATTAAACCTAGAATTTTTGTACCAAAAAAAAAAAAAAAGCCTAGAATAAGTATGCATAGTAAGGAGGGCCTTAGTTTCGAGAAGGGATTCTTGGCCATGGAATCACTTATTAGTTATTTACTATTATTTAATTGAATTGGGTAAATTATTGAATTCCCCTGTTCAAGTTATGACGAGTTTCTCAATCTACCTGGTCTGTACTCATTTTCCGCTCCACGAGACAGAAAGTTGGTGGATAGATAAATTGAAACTCCTTTATTTGGATGCAAGTTTGAAAATTCCTTTTTTGGCGCGCAAGTTTTAAAGTTTTAGTATAAATGGAGTTTGTTAGAAAACAAAATAAAATATAAAAAAAAAAAGAAAAAAGAAAGACACTACCCCCTTGCGTTCTTCCAAGCCTAGATACAACAAGACATAGCACAGTGCGAAAAGACGATGCTACTTAAATCATTTGTTCCCACTTGTGGGAGTTAGGAAATTATACAATAATGTCTAAAGTACTAATATATATACATGGAATGTATGTAAATACTTTTACCAAAAAAATAAAAAAAAGGAATGTATGCAAATACAAAAATGAGTATTTGATTGAATTAGACTTCCTTTAAAAAAAAAAAAAAAAAAAAAAAAAAAAAGAAAGAAAGAAAGAAAGAAAGAAAGAAAGAAAGAAAGAAAGAAAAGAAAAGAAAGAAAGAAAGAATTAGACTTCAAAATTTAATAAATGAAGAATTTAAGGGAGAATGCTTTTTGTCCGGGACTGTAGGGGCCATGGTTCCAAGTATCAATATTCGATCGCCCCATTTGTATTGGTTTGGCAAGTGTCTGATCTTTAAATAGAGTTAAAACAATCAAAATCATTTTTTAAAATAAAGGGGTATTTTTGTCTGATATGGGAGATCCGATACTATAACAATTTTGGGGGTGACCGATACCATTCCATACCATGCTGTAAAACCATGGTAGGGGCTATGCCAACAGTCATTTTGCTATGCTATGTGTAGGGGAATCCTTACACTAAACATGTTCCACAATTTGGACCATCTCTTGTCTATCTAGAGAGCATGCACTCTTCTCAGCCATCAGATGTTGTGTTGAGCACATCCTTTCTATCCAAACCAAAGGACACACATGCCCCCAACATATGATTGTGTATCTATCTTCCCAACTATCGGATGCCTAATAGGATGCATTGAGGTGGATCTTTTTGAACATATCATTTATCCACGTGGCAGTATGGATGCTTGTGACATTTCGGTGAAATGCAGAATATGGTGTCTAAAAACTTGGTCCAAACTGTGAAGAGCAGAATGTCAGCTGTCGAGCCAGAATTTGAAGAGGAAATTTTGAATCTTGAATGGATCGAAATTGTGAGTTTGAAAGTTGGAAGGAAACTATTGTCCATCGCATCATGCAGCAACAGATAAAAGACTAAAAATTATATGATTACCCATTATTGGGTTTGCCTTTACATAAATACCCATGTTATGTTTTACTCAACAGATTTACACAAAATAAGTTTTCATATTACAAATATACCCAAAACAGTGTTTCCATATACTTTGTCCTTTGTATACCTACGAATTGAACACTTTTACCCCTGACAAACTCATTCACCTCCTCTCTCCTCTCTTCTCTCTCCTTCACTACTTTACTCCCTTCTTCGATGAACTGACGTCAAAATGAAGAATGCCGCTAGATCTGTAGGGCACCGCGACCAGAATTGAAGAAAAGTTAAAAGAAGATAGAGGATGTGGAGATTGTTCTACTAAATTAGTTCTTTCTTGTTAGGAGCTCACCGATTTCCTCTTTTTTTCTTTTCCTTTAATTTTCTAAATTAATTGAGAAAAAAAGAGAAGAGTGAAATGAGGAAACTATGATTTTTTCCCAAGAGGTGTTATAGTTATGATCACCACCATATCTACTAAAGCTCAAAACCCAGAGGGATTTGGTTTTGACTCCCAAACATTATACCCAAATCTTTGAGAATGAACACCAGAGCACATCACCAACCCAACAAACCAGATATACAAACCCAAAAACAAAGAGTAGAAGAAAAAGAAAAAGGGGGTGGGCGTGGGGGTGGGGGTGCGGGTGGGGGGGGGCTTGAACGTTCAAAACCCTAGAAACCCCATAAACAAAGTTACTCAAAAACATTAAAATCCCATAAACAAAGTTTTTTAAATGATAAAATATCCAGTTAAGACCAATTGCTTGAACCTTCAAAACCCCATAAACAAAGTTACTCAAAAACAGTAAAACCCCATAAACAAAGTTTTTCAAATGAGAAAATATCTGGTTAAGACCAATCACTTGAACTTTCAAAACCCTAGAAACCCCATAAACAAAGTTACTCAAAAACACTAAAACCCCATAAACAAAGTTTTTCAGATGAGAAAATATTAGGTTAAGACCAATCGCTTTCAGAGCACCTCTTGTTGCAATTATCGATTTCAGAGATGTTGGTGATGTGTGTGTGTTTCCATCTTCACTGTGTAATTAATGGCATTAAGGTCGACCTTAAGGAGGGAAGCTTTACCGGAGATCAACTCCACATATAGAAGGGAGCCTGACGAGGTCAAGATTGTTTGAAAGTTCACAGAAACATGCATACCACTACTAATAACTCTAACAGTGGTCAGGTTGCAGCGGGCCAGGTTACAAGAATCTCCGAGTAAACATCGACCAAATGTTGAGCTCAATTTCGGTGTTCTGATGGAACCCCAATGCCATATGAGCTCCTTTGCTTGTCATGGGACAAGATTACAGTGGAGGGCGGTGGGGTGGGAAACGAGGAAGAACATGGCGCTAGTGTGAAGATAGACATTGGACCTTTTAGGGCCGATTGGAGGAGAGAATTAAGAGTTATATTGAAAACATTATAACCGATTGTAAGAAAATACATGCACAACTGATAGGCATACGATGGAAGGCATACGAAAAACACTATTGTGGGTATTTTTGTAATAGCAAAACTCGTTTCGGATTAATCCATTCAACAAAACATAACATGGTTATTTTTGTAAAGACAAACCCAATAGTGGGTAATCACGTAATTCTCCCAAAATTAAACAGTAAAGACACGTGAAAAGCAAATGATCTCATAAAAAGGCAGAAAAGTACGTAAGAGACGTTAAGACAAAAGTGTAAAAAAAAAAGGAAGGGAAAAGGGTAAAGGGTCGAGGGTCTTGAAAGGACTTAGGTGTGGAGTGAGATGGTGATGCAGGTGGGTGAGGCCTGAAACTCTGCCTCACTCTGGGGGCAGTACCTGTAGTGTGAATTCAAAGCAGGGATGGCCCATTTTGCTCCTGTCTGCTTCTTAATCCCATTCCAAACCCAACCCCCACCGACCTCCTCGTTCTCTCTCTTTCTTATCATTAATCTCTTCTTCACAATTTATCTGTTTCATTCTCGAGACTCTACGCTACCTACCCTCCCTTCTACTGGTCTTCCAATTCGTCCTTCTTTTCCCTTTCTCATTGTGTTGCGGTTCTCATTCTGTTGGATTCCGATGGAAGACGAAGGAGAGTGGGTTTTAGTTCGTCGCACCACCGACATAGATTCGTGGAGGCCAAGCTTGGATTTGGAGGAGAATGGCGACGCCGATCCTCTCAAAGTTCGCTTCTCTGGGCCCGCTACGCATTGGACTGATGCTTGCCCCATCGGAAATGGGCACCTTGGCGCAATGGTCTGGGGTGGCGTCCCCTCGGAGACTTTGCAGCTCAATGGTAAGTGGTACTAAACCATATTCTCGTTCTTTCCCTGTTACTTGACAAACAAAGCTACGCCCTCTCTCTCTGCGCCTATGTTTTTCTTTTCCCACCAAATGTGGCATTTTTGTTTATGACTACTCGAAATGCCTATTCAGAGATTAGTTCACGTCTTAGTTTGATTCAATGTTTGAGCTTAATTCGTCGTTTCGTACGTTCATGGGTTTGAGCCTTTGAGGTCTCTTCAATTCCGAGCGTTCATTTCATGGGTTTTACTGGCTATATTATCTATGTTACCGGTATTGGTTTTGCAGCCAAGATCATGCTACACTTGTACTTTATAAAATATAATAGTAGAAGAAACGATATTCTTCTTGAAATTTATGAACTTGAAATGAGAGAATTTGGATGAGAACTGGGGAATACAAATATAATATATGCTCTTTCTCTCTCTCTAGTTTTATTTGATTTGCAAGCGAGGCTGATGGTTTATTGATTCAATTATTTCTGTAGATGATACACTTTGGACTGGGGTGCCGGGTAACTATACCAACCCTGACGCTCCAAAAGCACTATCGCAGGTCAGAGAACTAGTCGACAAAGGTTTATATCCTGAAGCTACTGAAGCAGGATTCAAGTTGTCTGATGCTCCGTCCGATGTATGATTCTTTTTGTTGTGGTTAAACTTGTGGATGGATCTTTACATTCTGTTTCTCTGTGTATGTAGTTGATGTGATATCACAACTCTTATGGCTATCATTTGTGGAACTGCCTGCTAAAGATTAAAAGTCTTAGTAAAGGATGGGGAATTAAAAAAAAAAAAGGGGGGGGGGGGGAACTAGGTACCCTATAGAGTGATTTGATTATATATGAATTGGGTTATCCTATTTGTTTCAACAGGAGGGTGTCCTGATGCCAGAAACAGGGGTGTCCGCTCAAGGCCTAATTTTTGCAGGAATAATGTGTATAGAATTGTATAAAATTCACCAGATTCCTTTGTCTTTGAAATATAAGGAGTTGATCTGATGAATAATACAGTATATGTTACTTTTCTTACTTCATGTGAGTTTGAAATTTGGGCAACAGATTGCTGTGTGGGATGGAACCCCATGCCTAGCCAATGGGGGCACGAGAGGGGGTGCTGCACAGTTCTCACCATGGAGCCACATGTCAGGGAGGAGAGAGTGTATGTATTAGGGATTCCCACACCACCAGTGTGGGGATCATTTTCCCTTGAAAATATAGATATGTTAACTGGACAAAAATTTAATTTTACACTTTGTTGTTGTATCGATCGACTGTCAACTTTTCTTACTTAAATTATTATATTTACTTATATCTTCATTTCTGTCTTTACTGATTGAGCATGGTGATAGTCATGATATGTGCATGAACATCATAACGGTGGCATGCAATTATCTTTTCCATTAGGGGAGAGGTTACCCCATAATTTAATGACTCTTGCTTCCCAGAGATGTATATGAGAATGAACATTGTGATCAATTAGTTCAAGATTTTTTTTCTTTATTTCTTCAAAAAGTTGTTTGGTGTCTGAACCAGTTTAAAACTGGAGTTGGTGGACAATTGCAGAAACTGAGCTTCAAGTGTCATGGTTACTTTTATCCAGCATCTTATGTATTAACATTTCTCTGTGATGTGAAGGTTTACCAGCCCCTAGGTGATATCAAGCTAGACTTTGATGATTCCCATGTTGCATATGATGTAGAGACATACCAGAGAGAGCTTGATTTGGATACTGCAACGGTAAAGGTGAAGTATGCTGTGGGTGATGTGGAATTCACAAGGGAACATTATGCTTCATTTCCCCATCAGGTGATTGCAACAAAAATTTCTGCAAGCAAGTCAGGGCATCTGTCCTTTACAGTGTCCCTAGATAGCAAATTACATCACAGTTCACATGTAAATGGAAAGAATCAGATAAAAATGGAAGGAAGTTGTCCTGGTAAAAGGGTCCCACCAAAAGTGCAAGCAAATGATGATCCAAAAGGAATTCAGTTTTCTGCAGTTCTTGATTTGCAGATTAGTGATGGTATGGGAGTAATCCAGGTTGTGGATGATAGGAAATTGAAGGTTGAAGGCTCAGATTGGGCTATTTTGCTTCTGGTGGCTTCGTCTTCATTTAATGGGCCATTCACCAAGCCTTCGGAATCTAAAAAGGATCCTAATGTAGAGGCTCTCAATACAATGGCTTCAATTAAAAAGATCTCCTACTCTGACCTTTATGCACACCATTTGGATGATTATCAACAACTTTTTCACCGTGTCTCTCTGCAGCTTTCAAAAAGCTCCAAGAATGTAATAGGAGATCAGTGTAATGGGATGAAGAAGCTATGCTCTTCAAATAGTGATTTTTATGCCAGTAGAATTGGCAACAATACAGTGTCAACTGCTGAAAGGGTGAAATCCTTCCAAGCAGATGAGGATCCTTCATTAGTAGAGCTTCTATTCCAGTATGGTCGGTATTTGCTTATCTCTTCTTCAAGGCCTGGAACTCAGGTATCAAACCTACAGGGGATATGGAACAAGGATGTGGAGCCAGCATGGGAGTATGTTCTCTAAATGCTTATACCGCCATCTGTGTATCTGAATATGCTTGGAATGTTTTGTCATTTTAATTGTTGCGTAGTATCCTACTTGGGTGAATGATGGATTTTGAATATATAATGCTGTTGAGTTTCTCTCTCTCTCTCTCTCTCTCTCTCTCTCTCTCTCTAGGGTGTACTGAAATGATTTTCCATTTTTAAGATGTGCGCTTCAGACCCTGCAATTACAGGGAGATCAAATTTCTGGAATGATTTGGATTGTCCACATGTGCTGTGACTTGTCAATGTTGTAACCATGACCCACCTTATCTTGCATTTTCCTCTATAAATGAGAATGATTGCATTTTCAAAGGATCACTTAAAAATATGGGCTCTTAAAATTGTTGAATTTTTTAAAGCAAATGAGGCATGAAGAATTTGTTGCTTTGTGTATGGAAGAGTGTTATATCACTGAAACTTGCCACATGGAATGGGGGTGTCCTGAGGAACATGCCGATGTATTTTTGCCGCCGGCTTAGCTCTCATGTGTCGAGATTCCCTCAAAAAGACATTCCTTTTCTGTTTTGTTTCAATCTGGAAATCTGATTTGTAAGTAAAAATTCTTCTGCACCTAACAAAATGAAAATCAAATTAATGCAAAGATAATCCTCATAATAATAATTAAAAAAAAAAAAAAAAGATCTACATATAATACGACGAGGGAAATTTATCTTTCCTTAATTGCATCAGTGAGGAACATTTTGTAGTAACACACATGAAATCGAATGGATACTGGATAGATGCATTTTTGGTATCTGGACTGTAAGAGAAAATCATTTTGTAGTCTTACTAACCCTAGTTCTCTAGTTTGGATCTCAGTGGGATCAATGTCAGATTCAGATTTCAGTTTTTATTTGGCTAATTCAGGTTGACTTTGCATCAAAACTATGGATGTGGATGGATCCTTAGCCCATGGTGTATACAAGGATGCAAATGACACGAAGTATTTAGATCCAGTCCATCTTTGGTCCATTTGGATCTTGTTTCGTATATATATTTACTGCTATTTGTCTGAGGTTTATGTGGATCAACCAATGCATATTTAGATCTGGGACTCTATACAACATACACTCTAAACAATGTGTATGTTGGATAACCATTTCTTTAGATTTTCCTCTTTCATACCATTAACATCGATCGTTATGGGTGGCAATTCTCGGATGGGAATGTTATCAGATTTGGCCTGTTGCTGGGCTTGGGCCTTGAGCTGAGAGATGTATTGACCATTTACTTAAAGCATAAACCTGCCAAGTTGCTTGATTGCCCAATTAAGATTTTACTGTAATAAATGATATTTCAATGAAACTAAGCCAAATTATTATTTTTATACGTTTTAATTTCTTATGAGGGGCCCCCAAACCCCTGGGCATATACCAATGGGCTGGGCATGGACATTCTACATTCTGCCTATTTAATAATAGGTTGGTTCTGGCTGGCCAATGGCCGAAGAAACCTTTGCTAACCCTCAAAATCCTCCTGATTGCCATCCCTATTGACAACCTTCATTGCAAGATCGAATCATCTCAATGTACTAGTATTCTAATTATATCAACAATTGGTACCACGCATTCTATTTTCTGTGCTCATTTTTCCATTCTTATTTTTGCCCAGCACCTTAAAGAACCAGCATAGTCGAACTATTGTAGCTCGGTACACAAATATGATTTGTGTGTGAGTTTTTGTGTTCAGGGTTCATACTAATTGGGATGAGGGTTGTTTGAGTTAAGATGTGATGTTTTGTATTGCAACCTTCACTCATAAACCCAACAGGACTTAGTACACATCCTTTCCTTAAAGATCTTACCTTCTCTGTATTGATATTCACTTTGTTGCATTGATGCTTCATGTGTTGTGGAAGGGTGAAAAATCATAATACTTCTATCTTCACATTTGATTTGTTTGGTTTCTTTTTCTTGCTTCTCTGTTTACATATACAATTGCAAATTTTGTGCATTTTATGGTATATTCCGGGAATGAAATCTTTCCTGCCGCTGGCCAGGGGGGGGGTGGTGGGAGAGCAATCTGATAATTTTCCTGTTTCTTTTTTCAGTGCTGCTCCTCACTTGAATATCAATCTTCAAATGAATTACTGGCCTGCTCTTACTTGCAACCTAAGAGAATGCCAAGAGCCCTTGTTTGATTACATTTCTTCACTATCAATCAATGGGAGTAAAACAGCACGAGTAAGATTCTCTTTCATATTCCAGTTTGTTTATAATTCATGCGGTTTAATGAACACCATCTCCATTTTCATTTACTTCTGTAATATTGTTTAATTTAGGAGTCTAAATTTGCTTCCATAAGTTTTTCCAAGTTCAATTCATAACAAAGAAGTTCATAACATGTAACAAGTCAAAGTTGTAAGGGTTTAAGCCAAGGTTCAAGGTATCAGGTTTCGACCTTTGGGGAGACCTAAATTTTGATCGAAACCTGGGAAATTCCAAGGAAACCAGGGAATTTTTCTCGGTTTGGTGGAAACTTAGGTTTCGACCCCAAAACAATGTTTTTTTTTTTGCATGATTTTTTGTGTACATCCTATTTTAGACATTTCTAGCACATTCACATCATTAGTTTCATAAAAAAAACCACATAAAGTCATACTTGTGTGGTAAACCAATGGTTCCGTAATCATTACGTTGAGTTGTTGACTGAAATATGTTGTAGGTAAATGCATTTTCAAAAGTAGAAAAAAAAAATTCGGCCACCGTGAATGCGTAGATCGGGTCCTCCTAAGTAACATATAAAAAATTTACATAATTCTACTCTATTTACAAGTATATTCTATAAAAAAAAATGATTTTTGGGGAAGTTGGGACTTACCTTTTTGGTCCAAGCTATCTTTCTTATGTAGATGAAGCAATAATCACCCTTAGATTCAACTTTGTTAAGAAAAAAATGGAAATATCCACTGTTTCCCCAAGTTTCCCACTCCCAGGAGAAAAAACTAAGAAGAGAGGGTCAAATTCTGCTAAAGAAGGCTTGGTTTTCTTTTCAAACTTACTTATATAGGACCTGGTTCAACCGAGAGGATCGAACTAGTTGCTTGTCGAATTTGTTCGAAACATGTCGAAACATGGTTGAAACCTGTAACTTTTAAAAGTCACAGGACATCGTTTCGACCTCTGGCCCTCTAGGGATATGGTCGAAACTTTGCAGGTTTCGATCGAGTTCTCGAACCATGGTTTAAGCAGCGAACTGTTAAGTGCTCTATTGCTTGAATGTAATAAAACTGATATAAGATTTTTTTTCAAGGCATTCCTAAAGAATTCAAATTATTCTCCCACTTAGTGAGGACCGTGTAATCTTTTTTTTTTGGTGAATAATATAATTCATTACCAAAGGAGAAGAAAATACATAGAAAACCCCCCAAGAAAGAGGGGGGGGGGGAAGAGGAAGGGACAGGACCATGTAATCTTTCAAGCCCAAAAGATGTAATTTGGAATCTGTGTCATCCTGTATTTATTTGTGGTTGCATCCAAAGTTACCAACACAGATTTAGGTTGTAAGAAGCTGAGGAAAAACATGGCTTGAAATCAAAGTAGTTTGAATTTTAGGAAAGAATCTTTTCCCTCTTTATGGTGACTTCTTTGGTGTAGGAGATTGTTCTCTTCTTTCACATCTTTCTCTACTTCTGCGTTCAAATGTTGTTAAGACTTGATTTCTTGTCCATTACATTGACAGATCAACTATGAAACAAGTGGTTGGGTCACACATCAAGTGTCAGATATATGGGTAAAAACATCACCAGATCGTGGTGACCCTGTGTGGGCCCTGTGGCCCATGGGTGGAGCATGGCTTTGTACCCATCTTTGGGAGCATTATACTTTCACCATGGACAAAGTAAGATTAGCTATTTTCTTGAATATATCTTTCTTTTTTATGATTTGATTAAGTGAATCTGCCCCTATAAGTACTAAAGATTATTTTTGTCAGATTTTTATTTTTATATTTTATATTTTATTTTTTGTGTGTTTATTTAGGTGCATTCAGATTGCTTGTATTGTGAAGTCTTAGTTTGCATGTACTTGTGGGATTCTTTTTTAATAGCTGGTTGCAGTTAGAAGTAATCTTGATACATTCCGAACTGTCAGAATTGCCAGATCACCCTTCCACATGGCAAAACTAGCTGTGCCCTTGCCGAAAACTGTTTGGATGTGCCAGATCAGAGAATCTTTTGGCCATAAGAATGTCCCCAGATACTGTGGATTGACAGAATAATTTGCTTATGTAGCCAACATGAAGTAATTGGGAGGAGGCTTTGTTCATTTGGGTTATACATTTGATGTCTCTAGGTTCTTGGTATTTTTTTTTTGGACAAGTTGAAAGAAGTAGGATTGTTTGTGTATTCAGAATGAATATTGCCTTTTAGTCCAAAATGGTCCAATCTATAGTGCCTATGCATATAATATTAATTTAACATAGTTTTGTTTTATTGATATCTCAATGCTGTGTGCTTTACTTTCTGCATATTTAGGGTTTCTTAAAAGACAAAGCATATCCCTTGCTGGAAGGGTGTGCATCTTTTTTGTTGGATTGGTTGATTGAAGGCCGTGGAGGATTTCTAGAAACAAACCCATCAACTTCTCCGGAGCATAGATTCATTGCTCCTGATGGTAAACTTGCAAGTGTGAGCTATTCATCGACTATGGACATGGCAATCATAAGGGAGATTTTCTCTGCAGTTATTTCTGCTGCCCAGGTATTTGTTTAAAATAGTAACTCATGTTTTGCTTGACTAGAAGATCCTACTTTATCTCTTGATATCTGCTTTATTCATATTAATTATGCAACAAAGTTGAATTTCTTTTGAACAGGTTTTGGGGAGGAGTGAGGATGATTTGGTTCAAAGAATTCAAACCTCACAACCCAAGCTTTACCCAACAAAAATCGCTAGAGATGGTTCCATCATGGAATGGGTAAATATAAAAGCTTGAATGGGATTATTATATTGTTGTCACTGTTATCACCATTGTCGTCATCATTATTTGTTTTTTCTTGCTTGCAGCATTTTATGGATGGTCAAACTGAATATGTAAAAGTAACTGCCTTCGCTATGCTGGTCTAATTAATCCTACATTTCTATGTATAAAACAGGCAGAAGATTTCCAGGATCCAGAGGTGACTCATCGGCATCTCTCACATCTTTTTGGCCTGTTTCCAGGCCACACAATAACTATTGAGAAAACTCCAGACCTATGCAAAGCTGCTGATTACACACTATATAAAAGAGGTCTGTTTAAAAGAAAATCTGAATTGAGTTTCTTTTTATTCCAGCATATGTCATCTGAATGCACACACGAAAGTAATGTGCACAGTTTGGGGGAGGGGTTTGGCCTTTTCTGTGTATCCTTTCAGTAGTCTCACCTGGAGATATCTACGGGAAAAAGTGTTCTACATTTAACTGGAAGACCCTGATACACTGTCTGACACAGCACCCCTTATAAGCTAAACTTTGGAAACAGTCACACAACGATAAGCAACTCTTCAGCAGTAGAAGCATAGTCTTAAACATTAACTTTTATTTTTGTACAGAAAAAACTGCCACCCAACCTCTCCCCAAAAAATACCATGTTGGAAGATTTCATCCTGGGTCTCCACTATCAATTGCTGGAGACTACCACCAGGCCAATGGTGGTACCTTTTAAGAAGTACTAACTTGCTAGTTTAGAAGCTCTATATATTCATAGTTGCTTGTGGGAAGTACAAAAAGATCAAACAGTTATTCTGTGGGAAAATATCAAATGACAAACACTAATACCTACAATATAGTAGACATCTTGTCCATTTATTAGTCAAATGGAAAAATACTTAAATAGGTGGTTGCATCGTATAAACTTCCTGGCTCTATGCACAATTAAATGTAATAAAGATGCATATCCTTTGTGACTATGTCTGAGAAATGTCAACAGGTGTTGGCATGTGGAAAAGTTATAGGGAGCAGTCCCATCTCTCAAAAGGCATGCACAAATCTTATGTCAAGTACCATAGAAACCATAACTATGTTTTTCTTGAATAGGGGAGGATGGCCCAGGATGGTCAACTACATGGAAGATTGCTCTGTGGGCCCGTCTTCACAATAGTGAACATGCATACCGGATGGTCAAGCATTTGTTTGTCTTGGTGGACCCTGATCATGAAAGCAACTTTGAAGGGGGGCTTTATAGTAACTTGTTCACTGCACACCCTCCGTTCCAGATTGATGCCAATTTCGGGTAAGAAACATCCTCTGCTTGTACATATAGAATGAATGTATACTGTTAGCAAGTTGGATGAACTGCAACTTTTTTCTAGTCATTTACAGTGATAGTGACTCTTATGCCAGATTTGCTGCAGCAGTAGCAGAAATGCTTGTTCAGAGCACAGAAAAGGACTTGTACTTCCTTCCTGCTCTTCCAAGGGATAAATGGGCAAGTGGTTGTGTGAAAGGCTTGAAGGCCCGTGGTGGTATTACAGTTAATATCTGCTGGAAAGAGGGAGAACTTCATGAAGCCGGTATTTGGTCAAAGGATCTTAATCCTGTTAGAAGGCTACATTATAATGGAGCTGTTGTTGCTGCTAGAATATCTTCTGGCAATGTCTACACATTCAACAGAGGGCTAAAATGTGTGAAGATGCATCCTCTCTCTGAAGCAGCAGTTATTTAAGAATTACGAGGTTGAGTGAATTGTGGGAAGGGCTTTGATTTTTCAAGTCCCCTCTGTGAAGAAGCACTTTCAGGAGCGGCGTGGGCTTTTGAGTCCATTGAATTGCGAAGAGCGTTTGTTTTCCTTTCTAGTTAGAGTACCAAAGTTTTTTTATGCCCTGATTTTTCTCTCTACTGAGTACCTATGTAAGTTGTCAACATTTATGGATCAGGATAGTTCTAGTTCTACATGTTGGATTTATTTCAATTTGTTAAACAGTAGGCTATAATTCACCATTTCACCCTTATGTATGTAACAATTCCCCCCTGTCAATGGGGTGGATAAATGGTTCAGAAAAATGGTATTTTAATTTTTGGAAATGATATTTTCATCTCACAGGTGCATCAAGTTCCATCAACTCCCAAGGAAATAACTCCTATTGGAATCGAAGGACAGCAACCTAATGTAGTATTGGGTTTCTTACTTTTCTATGTTTCATCCGTCTGATGAGGCATAGTTGAAGACCTTTGTGGGGGACAAAGGTATGGGAATTGCTTGACGATGCTTACTCTGGGTGAAGACAGAGGGGGAAGTAGAGAGGCATGGATTGTGGAAGTTTGGTGGGTGATCTTTAATGGCTTTCTGTGAGATGCTAATGGAGATTTCGTGTCACAGTGGGATCACACAAGCCAAACCCTTCAATTTTATTAGCACCAATGAGTGGCAACTACTCTAGGTAGACTGCATCTGCATTTATGGATAAATGGGTTCTCTCCCCTCCTCGAGTGGCGCTCCTCTGCAGGATGGCAAGGCATTCAGCGCACATCTAAAGGCTGGGAGCCCTTAGGTGTGCACCCGTGTGCTAGGGTGCATACTCAGGTTTTTCCAATCATTGAATGTATGTTAGACGTTGTCAAGTGCTGGAGTGGAGAGGTCCCTTTTGTTAGATCTATTTAGGGTTTCACACCAGACCTTAATTAGTTCTTATATAGACAACTAGAACACGATATCAATTAAAACATAAATAATTAGATCAAAACATAGATGATTGATTTGTACCTTTCACCTAGCATGTTGAAGACAATCAACGTCGATCACTCTCAATTTCCCATAGCCCCTTAGACCTCCTTTCATAATAGGTTGAGCCATCATATCCCTAAACTTGAGAGTGAACCGAATCACTTCATTCAACTTGATTCTCACCCATTTAATCCATCTGAATAATTAATTAAGCCCATAAATCCAACACCTCTCCCCCTTTTGTGATACATGTCTCTGTTTAAATTCTTACTACTTTCTTTTTCAATAACAATATTGTATTGTTGGCGTATGATGTCTTGTATTCCGTCGCAGTTTAATCCAGGGAGTACTGGTGCAGCACCTAGACAGGCAGAATGATGGTCCCGCTAGCCGGTTAGCGGGTCGTGGGGGTTGCAAGGGGGCAGGAGGCCCCCTGCTATGTAGGGGGTGTAGGGGGGCGCAGCCCCCTGCTCGATTTTTTTATTTGAGGGCAATTGTAGTTTAATCCGGATTAGGGTTTTTTTTGCTATATATTTGTAGCGAGGGTTTTTTTCTCTGTAATGCAAGCAATACTGAGAGGTGAGAGGACGAGCGCTATAACCCTATTCTCCATTGATAGTGAAGCAGAATCTCATCTCACCGGGGACATAGGCAACCTTGCCGAACCTCATAAAATCCGTGTGTATTGTTTGTTTTGTTTTTCCATTATCTTTTGCATCGTTTTAGGGTTGCGTTTCTACAAATTGGTATCAAAGCTCTAGGTTTCCGTTTTCTAGGGGTTACTATCACGATGGCAGGGAAGGGATCGAATGTCAAGTATGACATCGAGAGGTTTAATGGAAAGAACAATTTCACCCTCTGGTGTCAAAGGATGAAGGATCTTCTGATACAGCAGGGTTTGGCGAAAACGTTGTTGGGGAAGTCGAAGAAACCTGCAAAAGTTACTGACGAAGATTGGGAAGAGATGGAAGAAAATGCGGTAAGTGTTATTCGATTAAATCTTTCTGATGATGCCCTACAATATGTTGTGGGCATCGAATCTGCACCGCAGTTATGGGCGAAACTTAAAAGCATCTACATGACGAAGTCCTTAAAGAACAAGTTGTTCGTGAAGAAGCAATTGTATTCTCTACAGATGGAGGAAGGTACGGATCTATTAGAGCATCTTAACATGTTCAATCAGATCATCAGTAAACTTGCAAACCTGGAGGTTAAGATCGAGGATGAAGACAAGGCGTTACTATTGCTGTCGTCGCTCCCAGAATCATATGATCACCTAATAACGACTCTCTTGTATGGGAAGGAGACCCTTGAGATGGATGAAGTCGCAGCTGCCCTCATGTCCAATGATACAAGGAAGAAGGCCAGTAGTACGAAATCTCAAGGAGAAGGTTTTTTCGAAGGTGACAAGGAGTAGGAAAGAGGGAGATCAAATCAGAAGGGATCTGGGAAGAGTCGATCGAAATCAAAAGGAGCAAAGACAAATGTCTCTTGTTACTATTTCAAGAAGGAAGGTCATCTGAAGAGAGAGTGCTTGAAGAGAAAGGCGGACTTAAAGAAGAAAGGTGTAGATAAGACATCTGAGGAAGCTAGCATGGCTGACAGTTCAGATGGAGATGATGGAGATGTACTCTCTATATCATCAGGTAAGAATCAACCTTCTGATTCTTGGATTTTAGATTCTGGATGTTCATATCACATGTGTCCACATAAGGATTGGCTTGACACATATCAACCATATAATGGTGGGTCTGTCCTAATGGGGAATGATGCCGTATGCAAGACCATTGGGATAGGCACTATCAAAATCAATATGTTTGATAAAATAGTAAGAACCTTAGCAGATGTGAGACATGTACCAAAATTAACGAAAAACTTAATATCTTTGGGGGCACTTGACTCAAATGGCTACAAGTACATAGCAGAAGGTGGAGTTCTCAAAGTTATTAAGGGTGTAATGGTTGTCATGAAGGGACAACTAGCAGGAAACCTATACAGACTCATAGGGAGCACAGTTATAGGTGGAACATCTATGACTACAGATTCAGTATTTGATACAGATGATACCTATCTGTGGCATATGCGGTTAGGGCATATGGGAGAAAGAGGATTGATGGAGCTTCATAAAAGGAAAATGTTGAAGGGAGTAAAAACTTGTAAACTGAACTTCTGTAAGTATTGTGTGTTCGGAAAACAGTGCGAGGTTAGTTTCAAAACTACAAAACATAAAAGTAAATGGGTGCTTGATTATGTACACAACGATGTATGGGGTCCTTCAACAATAAAATCTAAAGGTGGGGCAGAATACTTTGTGACCTTTGTTGATGATTACTCAAGGAAAGTCTGGATCTACTTCATGAAGAATAAAAGTGAGGTGTTCACTAAATTTAAGGAATGGAAGGCTGAGGTAGAAAGGAAGACAGGAAAGAAAATTAAATACTTGAGAACAGATAATAGAGGAGAGTACACATACAAGTCGTTTCTAGAATTGTGCAAAGCTGAAGGGATTACACGTCACTTCACGGTTCCAAAGACACCACAACAAAATGGTGTAGCTGAAAGGATGAATAGAACACTTCTAAAAAGAGCTCGGAGTATGAGGCTGAATGCAGGGTTGAGCAAGAGATTTTGGGCAGAAGCAGTGAACATGGCATGTTTCCTCATCAATAGGTCTCCATCAAAGGTGATTGATTGTAAAATTCCTGAAGAGGTATGGACAGGAAAACCAGTAGATTATTCTATTCTAAAAATATTTGGTTGTCCAGCCTATGCGCATGTTGAGAGTGAGCAGCGTTCCAAGTTAGACTCAAAGTCTAAGCAATGTATCTTTCTTGGTTTTAAGAAAGGTGTAAAGGGATTCAAGTTGTGGGATCCAAGTTCACAGATTGTTGTGGTTAGTAGAGACGTTGTGTTTGATGAGTCTCATATAGTGAGGTCAAATTACAATTCACAAGCAGTTGATGAAAATAAAGAAGGTTCTACTGTGCAGGTGGAGTTAGGTGAGTTAGAAACAACAAGAGAGAATGAGTTATCAAGTGACTTACCAGGACAACAGGAAACAGTAGAAGTTTCCTATACTGTGGCAAAGGGTAAAGGGAAGCGTACTCACAAAGCACCTATGAGATACGGGTTTGAAGACATAGTTGCCTATGCCCTCACTGTAGGTACAGGTGATCCATCTTCCTACCATGATGCTTTGAGTGATGCACAACATGATAAATGGATGACAACTATGATGGAGGAAATGGAATCTCTACAGAAAAACAAGACTTGGGAGATTGTGGAAAAACCTAAGGGAAGAAAAATCATTGGGTGTAAATGGATTTTTCGTAAGAAAGTGGCAGCATCTGAGAAGGAGCGTGAAATGTATAAGGGAAGACTTGTAGCCAAGGGCTATGCACAGAAAGAGGGGATAGACTACAATGAAATATTCTCTCCGGTAGTGAAACACACTTCGATAAGGGTATTACTTGCTTTGGTGGCCATGTATGATTTAGAGCTTGAACAACTTGATGTGAAAACTACATTTCTTCATGGTGACTTGGAAGAACAGATTTACATGGAGCAACCTGAAGGTTTCAAGGTGTAGGAAAAGGAAGACCATGTTTGTTTGCTTAAGAGGTTGCTTTATGGCCTTAAGCAATCTCCTAGGCAGTGGTACAAGCGCTTTGATTCCCACATGATGAAGATTGACTACAAAAGAAGTGAGTATGATAGTTGTGTTTATTATAAAGTATCAAGTGATAATTCCATTATTTTGTTGATGCTTTATGTTGATGACATGCTCATTGCTGCAAAGAACAAAATGATATAGTCTCTTTGAAGTCTTTGTTGAGTGCTGAATTTGAGATGAAGGATCTTGGTGCCGCTAAGAAGATCCTTGGCATAGAAATCCTTAGAGATAGAAATGCAAGTAAACTTTGGGTAACTCAAAAGAGGTATATTGAAAAGGTGCTAGAGCGTTTCAATATGAAAAATGCTAAGCCGGTTAGCACTCCGTTAGCTGGCCACTTCAAGTTATCTGAAAGGGAATGCCCTACAACACATGAGGAGGTGGAGCAGATGTCTCAAGTCCCTTATGCTAGCGTAGTTGGGAGTCTCATGTATACTATGGTTTGTAGCAGGTCGGATTTGTCTCATGCAGTCAATGTTGTTAGCAGACACATGAGTAATCCATGGAAGGATCATTGGAATGCAATTAAGTGGATCTTCAGATATTTGAGCAAGACTAAAGATATAAGTGTTATGTTCAGTGGCAAGGGAAGTTCTACAGAATTGGCAGGTTATGTTAATTCTGACTATGCTAGTGATTTAGATAAGAGGAGGTCTACTACAGGGTATGTGTTTACATTAGCTGGTGGACCTATATTATGGAGGGAGATGCTTCAGTCTACAATTGCATTGTCCACTACAGAGGCAAAGTACATGACAGCAGTTGAGGCTGCCAAGGAAGGAGTCTGGTTGGCTGGACTGGTTCATGAGTTGGGGTTGGAGCAAGGAGGTACAATGTTACATTGTGACAGTCAAAGTGCCATACATCTTGTAAAGAATTAGGTGTTTCATTCAAGGACAAAGCATATTGATGTGAGATTTCACCAGATCAGGGAGCTTGTGTCAGAATGCAGTATTCACTTGAGAAAAATTCATACAGATCTCAATCCTGCAGATATGTTTACAAAGCCAGTTACTACAGAGAAGTTCGAGTCCTGTTTGGACTTGATTAATATTACTCATTGTTGAAGATGAGGGATGCACCAAACAGGTGCGGGTTTGTACCTCTAATGAGGTACAATGATGAAGATGTCTACAAGTTATCATTACAGGAGACTCGACAGAATTCAAGCCAAAGTGGAGATTGTTGGTGTATGATGTCTTGTATTCCGTTGCAGTTTAATCCAGGGAGTACTGGTGCAGTACCTAGACAAGCAGGACGGCGGTCCCGCTAGCCGGTTAGCGGACTGTGGGGGTTGCAAGGGGGCAGGAGGCGCCCCTGCTATGCAGGGGGTGTAGGGGGGCGCAGCCCCCCGCTCGAATTTTTTAGTTGAGGGCAATTGTAGTTTAATCCGGATTAGGGTTTTCTCGCTATATATTTGTAGCGAGGGTTTTTTTCTCTGTAATGCAAGCAATACTGAGAGGTGTGAGGACGAGCGTTGTAACCCTATTCTCCAGTGATAGTGAAGCAGAATCTCGTCTCACCAGGGATGTAGGCAACCTTGTCGAACCTCGTAAAATCCGTGTGCATTGTTTGTTTTGTTTTTCCATTATCTTCTGCATCGTTTTAGGGTTGCGTTTCTACATGTATCTCTTAGAAAAAGGAAATGTAATCTCCCCCTTTTAGTTCCTTTTTCAAAACCCAGTCCTTCTAGTTCTTTTCAATATCTTATTTGCTTGCTATGTTTTACTTAACCACATCACTTTACTAATTTTTTTTCTAATTAGTTTTTTAATCATTAAATTAGGGTCTAGGGGAGGGTTTCAAAACCAGAATTATGATCCTACATTGATCAGGATTGTTGAGAAATTGGTCGCAATTTATCAAAACATGTCATAACCCTACTATACTTACAAGATTAGACGAGCTAGATTGGTCAGGATTGACCAATTTCAATTCTTGAAATTCTTATCTATTTTTCTCTCATCTCACGTCGAAAGAAAAATATAAAATAAATAAATAAAGGGAAGGTTCTGTAAAAGATAACGTTGACTTGAGGATGCATAGAAACACACATGAAAGCATTAACAGTGATATTTATTTATTTATTATTTTTTTTAATGAGGATGGGGCAGTCTCTTTTGAAAAAATATTATAAGATTCCCAGATGTCTGTTATGCATGAGTGGTGGACAAGTTAATGCAAAGAACATAAAATTGGGTCGAAGGTAGAGAGGACAAAAAGGTTATGAACCCTTTTTGCGACCACACGCACGCTTCTCACAGGTGGCAGACAAAAGCTTCTTTCTTTTTCCCCTAAAACGAATGAGATTTTGAGATAGTCTTTTTTTTTTTTTGGTAAGGAGATTTTGAGTTAGTCGCACTCACACTCAATAAGGGATAAAAAATCAACCAAAGATCGATACCGATTCAGATTGTTATGAAGCTGATGATCGATCTGGAACGAAATCGAATCGAAATCGACTTGACCTAATTCAGATCCTGATTCCACGACCCCCAAAAATCCATTGATGGAAGAAGCTGGTGGCTAGAGGGAGGAACGGTAGAGATCCAATCCTTTGGAAACTCTGTCCCATCTCTACCCTCAATGGCTTAATCCACTTTCTGGGACCTAATCTCAATCTTCAAACTGGTCAACAAAACCATCAAAACTTCCTACAACTTTGTTGTGTCAACCGCAGTCAACGGAATGTTTCAAAAAGGACAAACAACTAGATTATTGTGATTCTTGCCCTTTTTTTATGCCACTTTCAGTCGATTTCTGGGTTAACCGATCTGATTGGACCGGGTCCAAGACATTGGTGTGAGACATTGGGTAGGAAATAAGCTTCCTCATTGACTCATTTATATATTTATATATATATATATATATATTTTCTGATAAAAATGAAATTTACTAATGATTACTATGTCTAAAGTCAAAAGTTTCAGCCAAGCACAAGCATTGATTATGAAGCTAAGGAATGGATATATGTTCATCTCCCTAACTGAGTCTGAGACATCTGCAACACTATTTAGAGTCCATGGAATACAAATAAAAGATATAGAAATAAATGAGAGAATGCCTTCCTAACTAGGCCTTTTTACATTAGAAACTACCGTTGCCGCCTCAAGAGCAAGGACTTGAATTGCATCTTGGTGGTAGGAAAAAATTTCTTTATTATCTTTCTCAACCTAGAGATTGCTGAACCCCCCTTCAAATTTGAAGGACTAAACTTAAGCATTGATTAGCTGATAGAGCTTTCAGTATTGTTACGACTCGCCTTGAAGGACTAAACTTAAGCATTGAGTAGCTGATAGAGCTCTCAGTATTGTTACGACTCGCCTTGAAGGACTAAACTTAAGTATTGAGTAGCTGATAAAGCCTTCAACTGACAACTTGTATGATCTCTAAAAAAAATGCCCAAACCACTGACAAAATTCCCTTGTTAACTCATTTATATAGCGTATTAAACATCCAAATATTTAAGATCTTCATTGCAAGAGTTAAAAAGAAAATAAGATCAACCGATCACCAACAATTTAATGCTAGGGGGAGGGCATGGGCATGCTTCTATCTATTAACGATTTGATAGTGCCAGTTAGGCGCCCAATGGGTACAACCAAATACCATTACTAACATATCATGGGCCTCTTTCCACTCCTTGGCTTTGTGATGCTTGTCATCCGGAAGTCATGTGCTCCTCATGCGCCATATGCAATAATATTCCCCTTTAACAAAAAAAAAAGTATTCTTTTATACATTATAGCTAGTAAGTCCGGTCCGAGATCAGTGGTTCCACCGATCAGGTTCAGCCCTGGTCGGACATACGAGTAGGGGCAGTGTTTCACAACCCTATTTGTGGAATTTTGTATTTGTGAACCGTTGAAAGTTACCATAAAAAAGTAAGTTAATTTGACTGACGTGCAAAGAGTGCAAAGGGAGAGAGAGGGAGAGAAAGCCACAAATGATGAGAGACAAAAAGCACAGAAAAGCCAAGAATTGTATATCAGAATAATCTTTATTTCAGGGACTGAAAGCATGAAAGAACAGAGAGAAGCAGAAAAAGATGAAGAAAAGAGTAGAAGTGTTGTTCCTCGTAACCCGTGTCCCTTGTTTGCAGGTTTGTACTCATTAGGCATTATCCCACCGTTTATCTCCCATGGCCCAATCTACTCTCAATACCATTTTGGTTCTTTACTTCTTCTTCTTCTCCCTCGGAGGCTAACTAAAACCATAGCCACCAGCCAGCTTCTTGGGTACTACTGGATAACCCTTTCACTCTCTTTTCGTCTCTATTTGCATTCGAGGTGACAAACATGCGCTTTCAATCGTCTCTGCAGGGGGGGTTGTTGCAGAAGAAGCTACTGGTTCTGTTCTTTTTCTTCCTCTTGGTAGCTTCACAGAAGAACGAAGCGGCGAGACTTGGGCATCGAGAAGTTTCTCTTGCTGTCCAAATGCTTCACCACCGCCACCACCACCACCACCATCACCAGCAGCGGTCGGCCCACCGCCCATTTGATGAGTTCTTCTCAAGCAAAAGAAGAGTTCCAAATACCTCAGACCCTCTCCACAATCGTTAAAATAACTTATTCTATTGCTGTTGTTGCGTTTCCTCTTGTCTTTGTGATGGAAGATGGATTTCTCCATTAGGCAGTTGGTGTTATATAGTGGATTTCTATATCATTGATGATGATGATGATTATGGATTTTGAATGGTTTTACCTCGTGAATTGGAATCCATTTTTTGTAACCTTGATGGGTTCCATTGAATTCTGTAGAACATATAAATCTGTAATAGGGTATTGCTACTATATCTTTGAATTTAATTTGAGTGAATATATTATTGTGTTTGGAAAGAAGAAATCGAGGCCTTATTGATTAATTTATCAACCTTTTCCCCTTTTCTGGGTTTTGGAAAAATCAGGATTTTGTCCTTAATGTCCTCTCCCAAAGTCTCTCCTTTTCTCTCTATTTCTCCTCTTCATGTGCTCGTGATATTTTGGCCTTTTTATCCTTTCCAAAATGCAGTTTTGAGCTTTTTTCAGAGCCTTTCACTAATTAGGTTTGGGAAGAGTTCTCACTTCTCACCTCTTCCATATTTGTATTTCTAGATATCAAACCAAACCAAACCAAATACACAGGAACTCTGCAAGAATTCATGGCCTCACGACTGCATTGTGGTGGGTGCAGAGTGTTGCACACTGTACCCTGCACAGTTCCCAAAAGGCAGGAAAAAGCACGCTGCAGTCGTCCACAAAATATTCACAGACTGACAAGGTACGGACAGAGGGTAAAAATGTAAATTAAAAGAGATAAAGATATATCTTTGAGGCAAAACTGTCCATTATGACTGATAGAGAACCGATACCGATATACCAATGCCCATATAATCCATAGGTTTGCTGTAGGTAGTCATTTAATTTCAGATAAGACGTTTCGTGTTAAAAATAGAATTTTCACTTATTAATTCAAAATTTCATTTAAAAAAAAAAAAAAGAGGACTTAGGACGATCACCTAGTTGAATTTTTCTTTTGTATTGGAACAAAACCCATCTATCATTGCATTCTAAGTTTTTTTTTTTTTTTTTTTTTTCATTTCTTAAAAAAAACCAAAAAACAACAAAATTGACACCAAATGCTTTATTTTTTTTTAATTATTTATTCTTATAGAATAAAAAAACATCAAAAACGTTTTTCTACCAAACGTAGTCATATTGATACCTAAAATTGTGCTTGCACCACAACTACTTCTAAGTTACATAAGTGACAACTATGGTTCTAAAAAATGGAATGTAACCTTAATTGAGATTCTTGTCCTTGATCTTTCAGATCTCGATTCAAAATGTACGGTCCAAAGATAAAATCGTAATAAATACTGATTTAAAAAAAAAAAAAAAAAAATCTGTCCATGCCAGTACAGTCCGATTCAGCCGCAATATCTTACTAAGCTCATGCCTCATGGGGCCACAGGGGTTATCTATTTTTATCATCTAATTGGAGTAAAAAAAATTATATATTGGATCCTCTTCCTGTCTTTTGAAAAGGTATTTTTCACTGGGAAGGAAGGCTGGAGCTAGGCTGCAGGGGAGGGAGAGGGTACGGGTGGCATCAGGGCAGTGGCGGGCTATTAGAGGGTGATTTAATGAGGGAATGGTGATAAGCAAGAATAATATGGGAATTTTGTTTTTAGGGGTGAAGGAGAAGTGGAAGTGGAAGTTTGCATAAATATGGGTGATATTTCTGTCTTTCATGAAGGGTGGGGTGATCATTTTCCCTCTATATCTAACACCGGGTCACACTGCCTTTCTTGCTTATTTTTCATATTATGTAGTGGTTTCTACCTCTTTTGCTTATTTCTCCTATTATGTAATGGCTTACTTTTTTTACTTTTTCTTTGGCCAATAAAGTATTTACCATTATGGATAGTTGAGACAATTTTAAAAAGTTAGGTTACAACACTTTTGTAACCCAGCTAGGTGACATTAATATTAAGATATTTAAATAAAAAAATTTAACTATTGAATGAAGAGATCGATATATAACTCCTTAAGGCTGGCCTTAGTGGCTTTAATACTAAATTGAAATATAGAGAAAGAATACTCCCTTATCATGTGGCTCTTGTATTGATACATTGAGGGTGAAAAAATGATGTATTCATCCCTATAAAACTGAAAAATTCCACTACCTTTTAAATGCTTATGTATACCCCACTCGTCGCTGCCACAAGGGTCGCAACTCGCACGATCAAGGTATCTCTTGAAATATTTAAATTAAAAAAACTAGAGCTTTTCAAGTGTAGAGATTATCCCATTCATATTATAAAATCGTCTCTCAACAAGCAGAACCCGATTAATACTTAGATGATATTATCAAAGGCATCATATTGTTAAACATTATCCTGAAAACTTATCTTACTAATCAGTTCAATTCTAGCCTGGCCATGGTTTAAATCGGCATTGGATCGGTGGAGTCGATTATATTAGGTCGGAATCAGCTCTGATCAATCCCATTTCCAGCCGTTCTGGAGCGACCGATTCTAGGGTTTTAGGAATAGGGTGACTGGGTTTCAGATCAGAGCTTCCATTGGGTGATTGAACAGTAGGCCAGTTACCCAGTCATAGACCTCCATAAGTCCCTTTCTTCAGTGCTAATTAATGGCAGAGCTTGTTACAAATTGTAAATTAGATGCTTAAAAGGTCCTGTTCACAGCAGGAACAGACACCTCGGCACTCACTGTTGGATGCGCGATGTCACTGCTCCTAAATCATCCAGAGGCACTGCAGAAGGCCAAGGAAGAAATTGACAATAATGTCAAGGAAGGGAGTTTGGTAGAGTAGCAGATCTTGCAAAGCTTCCCTACCGCCGGTGTATCATCCACGAGACGCTTAGACTGTTTCCTGTGGTACCACTTCTAGTACCTCATGTGTCATCTGAAAAGTGGTCCATGGGGGGTTATGATGTCCATCCTGGAAGTATACTCTTGGTGAATGCTTGGGGTGTCCACAGGGATCCATAGATCTGGTTTGAACCCACAAGTTTCAAGCCGGAGAGGTTTGAAGGCATTGAAGGAGAAAGAGAAGTTTACGAGTTTATCCCATTTGGGATGGGAAGAAGAGGGTGTCCTGGTGCAGGCATAGGCATAAGGGTGGTGTATTTGGCATTGGGAGCACTGGTTCAGTGCTTTGAGTGGGTAAAGGTTGGGGACGAGAAGCTGGACATGCATGAGCAAAGATCAAGGGCTTACTATGCGCAAGACCAAGCCATTGGAGGCCATGCATAGGCCACGTCCGTCCATGATTAGTATCTGCACTCAGCCTTGGACCTTTGCTTGTGCGTTTGTGGTGTGTTATGGTTATTCCATACATATAAAACTTTGTCCATATAAGATCGAGTTTTCTTGAGACCACGGTGATCCATCGATGACACCATACAATAGGGGGAAATATGGGGACACAGGTAGATCACATCAGGACCCTGTTTGAAACTTTGTTCAGGTGTATATATCTCCCTTGTAATTGTGCATTTTTTTTGGAAAATTGTAGTTGTTCATTCACATCAATGTGTGCTTAGACTCTTTAGTTGGTTGATAAGCAGATAAGCAGCTCCTGTAAAATATATATATATATATATATATATTAATCTCCGTGTGACCAGTCTATGTTTACATTAAGTTTTTTTTTTGGTGGTGGAACATGTTTACATTAAGTTGCCACCATTAAAAAACAAATGAGAGAAAACACTAAAGTCATTATACCATTGATATTAGTCTCATAAATTCAAATATCAAAAATATTCTCTACTGTATGCAGGTCAAGGGTGACAATTTGGAAAAATTGTCATTCTGCTTTCTTGACGAATGCTCTGTGTAACTGGCTTGGTTACACAAATCTCCACCCCCCCCCCCAACCAAACAGTAATATAGTTGTTGTGGCAAAAATTGACTAGGTGATCTTCCTTGCAGTTCCAGATGCTCCAGCCAACCTGCACAGAAGAAAAGACAGGGGAGAGCTGGACTGACCCGACGGGGGACTCTCCGATGCCCAAGTCAGATCCTTCCACAGCATATTCTCAAGAGAGTTTTCAGTCAAAAAAAGAAGTGATCAATCCCCTTCAATGGAGGCTGACCTTGGTATTTATAGGCCACAGATGGAATGGAGAAAGGGGGAAGTCTGCGAAGAGTCCTACCTGGGTGTGGAGTCCTGGAGAGGGACAAATCTCTGATGCTGGGAATATTTCAGATCCTAGGGTATACCTGGGGAATATTTCCCTCTTATCTCGGAAGTGCCAACGTGGGAGAAGTGGATGCTTCTGGTGATGTGTAGTGGATAGAGTCCTGCCCTTGTGGTCAGGGATTATGTTCCTTGAATGTAGGAGTGGATGAGAGCAGGTTTCTGGGAACCTTGATTCTTAACGTCTGACCGAGGTGGCAGGACGGCCAGATGAGGACTGAGGTGGCAGCTCAGGTTGATGGAGGACCGAGTTGACAGCACGACCAGATGAGATGCCGAGGTGACAGCAAGGCCAGATGAGGGACGAAGTGACAGCTCTGGCTAATAGAGGGCCAAGGCGGAAGCACGATCAGATGAGATGCCGAGGTGACGGCTCGGGCAGATAAGGGCTGGGTTAGCAGTGCGGCATTCGTTAGTTCGCTCCTTGATCGCTCCGTAGTTAGGAAATTCCCTCATCAATAGCCAAATGTCTATTGAGTTCCATTGAACTGTGCATGGATAGGGATGTTCAATTGATATATGAAGAGTCATCAAATATCTTAGAGCTAATCCATGGGGATTATTCATGCATAGCTTTTCGTTTGTTTCTTCGTATGCCATTCCATTAATGTTGGTTCTACCTACCTACTCCCCTAAAAAAAAAGACGTTGGTTCTAGTAATTCTGATTCCATGCTTCGCTATTAAATGAAAAGATTGATATATAATTCCTTAAAAGTTTGGCCTCATGGGCATAGTTGGAAAACCTAGTAAAAAATTATATAGATTTGGCCAAGATAAAAAATGACAAGACTTGATCTTTAATCATCTCAATTAAATAAGAATAGATCTTTTTACTCGAGTGATTATAAACTCGGTGAGCCTAATTATTATTATTATTTTTAAAATTTTATTAGATTGATTCACTACTTCAGTAGTTCACTTAGAATAAACTCTTGGAACGAAAACTAGAACAACAAAGACAAGCTATTTTATAGAAGGTAATGAATTTAGTCTTTCCACGTAAAAAAAAAATTCAAAAGACATAATTGGACAAGAATCATGATTTCACAATGATTATTTTATATGTTTATCTTTCTCTCCAAATTCAAAAGAATTTTTTATATTTTTCTTTCCTTTTCTTTAACTATCCAAACATAGACACCAAATCAATATCCTCGGCTGGAGGTTCTCGCTAGCTTAATGAATTTTTTTTGTCTAAAAAAAAAATCAATATCTGATCAATGATTAGAGAATTGACCAAGGTGTAGGATTATTTCCAACATCGTTTTCAAAGCCTACAAACGTACAATTATTGATCCCAACTCCAAGATGTGGAGGGTGCACGCAAATCCATATCCATAAAGTAGATTGTCTCTATGCATGTGAAAACATCCCAACAGGAGGGTTGAGAGGAGGATAAGAAACTTCAAGGACTATATCCATAAAGTAGTTGTCTTATACATTTAAAAACAGCCATGAGAGGAGGATAAGAACCTTCAAGAACCACTCCAAGAAGGCAAGAACCCTGGCCTCCTACCCTATGTTAGGGGGTTTCCTTTTCTATTAACCCCTCCTAGCTCCGACCCTTTACTTGCTAGGTTTCCTTGTTTGTTTCTTTAAGGCTCCAGTTCTTGTTAGATAGCAATTCAATCCAATGGAGCTCTTATACTACTTTATTTTCTGTTTCTCCATCCTCTTCCTAGTCTCAAAACTTCTATTCCAACAAATGAAAAACTCACCTCCTTCACCAACTGCTCTTCCAATAATAGGCCACTTCCATCTCCTCAAGAAACCACTTCACCGAACCCTAGAGGCACTTGCAGGCCAATATGGCCCAATTCTATCTCTCAAATTCGGATCCCGCTCTGTCCTTGTTGTTTCCTCTCCATCAGCTATCGAAAAATGCTTCACCAAGAACAACGACATCATCTTTGCAAACCGACCTTACTGTTTCGCCGGCGAACATTTAGCCTATAACTACACCACCATTGGATGGTCTCCCTATGGTCATCACTGGCGCATCCTCCGCCGTGTCGCCGCCATCGAAATCTTTTCCTCAAACAGTCTCCAGACATCTTCGATTATCCGAAACAAAGAGGTTACTCACCTTGTTCGTCAACTGTATCGAGGCTCAGATGGGGGGAAATTACAGAAGGTGGAATTGAAATCCCTATTTTTTCAACTGACTCTGAATATCATGATGGGGTTAGTTGCGGGAAAGCGGCTTTTTGGAGACGAGGAGGTTGATGTGGAGCTGCGGGAGAAGTTTCTCGAACCTATGAAGGATCGGACCAATCAAACCATGTTTATGAGCATGCTTGATTTCTTTCCATTCTTGAGGTGGGTTGGCCTTGTGGGAGAAGAGAAGAAAATGATGAGGTTTCATAGAAAGATAGATGCATTGTTTCAGGGTTTGATCGATAAGCATCGAAGGAGGATGAGCGATACTAGGAAAGCGATGAAGGTGGAGGCGAAGGAGACACTTGTTGATGCTCTCTTGTGCCTTCAACAAGCAGAACCTGAATATTACACGGACGATATTATCAAAGGCATCATAAGGGTAAGCTTTTCCTTTTCTTACAAATCGTATCTTAAACAGTCCAATTCTTGCCTGGCCAATGTTTAAAATCGGAATCAAATCGGTCAAATTGGTTAATTTGGATCGAAATAAACTGTAACAGATTTCGATCTCAGCTGTTTTGAAACGATTGATTCTTAAGTTTTTGGGATCGATTTCTGCCAATTCCCATAGAATGCCCTTGTTCCGAGTTTAAAATCCTTAAACCTGGCTTCGGTTTCATGGTATGGATTCCTATATGTCTACTGTCCCCATGGGATGGTCACTGATGCCTGATGGTTTTGTAATGTGTTTTATACGCAAGGGTTTGTCCATTTGGGACTTGAAATCGGTATTGGGATTGGGATCATCCAAGAACTATTCCATTGAAACCAAGAAATGAGATGGTTCTAAAAATTGATTTTGAGACCAATTATTAAATGGAACAAGATGGTTCCGAGATGGATTTCCCAACAGATTCAAAGAATCAGTTGGAATCAAACCGCGGAAGATGTATATTTGCTTTTTGGGAGGAGGTTGGGCACACCGCTATTTTTTTCAGGAGCTAATGGCACATTTACTAAAAAAGGAAAAAAAAAGGGGCTAACAGCACAGCCAATGGAGGGCTAGTATGAGAGGGGCAGGGGGATACTTCCATGGGGTGAGGAGGGAGATAGATACAATGTAAGGCACAGAGCTAGTATGCCCAACCATATGTTTTCTTGAGTCTTTACTTGTTCATTATCAATGAGATGCGGATCCTCACATTGTTAAATATTACAATCTGGATCAGGTCTTGTTCACAGCAGGAATAGACACCTCGGCGCTCACCCTTGAATGGGCAATGTCACTGCTGCTAAATCATCCAGAGGCACTGAAGAAGGCCAGGGAAGAAATTGACAACAATGTCGAGCAAGGGCGTTTGATAGAAGACTCAGATCTTGCAAAGCTTCCCTACCTCCGGTGTATCATCAACGAGACGCTTAGACTGTTTCCTGTGGCACCACTTCTATTACCTCATGTGTCATCTGAAGAGTGCAGTATAGGGGGTTATGATGTCCATCCTGGAACCATACTCTTGGTGAATGCCTGGGCCGTTCACAGGGATCCTAAGATCTGGTTTGAATCCACAAGCTTCAAGCCAGAGAGGTTCGAAGGTATCGAAGGAGAAAAAGAAGGGTATAAGTTTATCCCATTTGGTCTGGGGAGAAGAGTGTGTCCAGGTTCAGGCATGGGCATAAGGGTGGTGTCTTTGGCATTGGGAGCACTGCTTCAGTGCTTTGAGTGGGGAAGGGTTGGCCCCGAGAAGGTGGACATGAGTGAAGATCCAGGGCTTACTATGCCCAAGGCCAAGCCATTGGAGGCCATGTACATGCCACGTCCATCCATGATTAGTCTCTGCTCTCAGCCTTGATCCTTTGCTTGTGTGTTTGTGGTTTTAAGAGTTCTTCCATATATATAAGCCTTGTAGTCGTACATTCACATCATTGTGTGCTTAGGGTCTTTGGTTGGTTGGTTGATTTGCAGTTCATGTAATATATTGCCTGGATTGTAGGCTAATACATTGTAAACGTACTACTTTGATAATTGCATCACCTATGATCAGCAGAGTTTATCGGTGATCTAGCAATGTTGTCTCAGGAGGCTTTGGCTAACATTTTCTGCTCATAGTTCTGAATGAAACCTAGAGCAAATGTGGAACTGAAAAGAGGTGTAGCTATTTTTTAAAAAATCCAAAAACGACTGTCACTTAGAATTCCACGAGAAATGATTTTGTTTCGAGGGTCATCATTGACTAACAAGAAATTTAAGTGAGAGATCTAAAAAAAAAAAAAAAAAAAAAGATTCTGTTTCATGATCATCATTGGCTGATAAGAAATTAATAAGGGAAACCTAGAAATTTGAGTCTCAAACCATTGTTGGAAAATCAGGTTTTTTGATCCGACTTGTCCAACTAAAAACCTTGCGAGTCGACCTAGTTAAACCCAATCAGGCCGTGTCTTGTTTTTTTCTGTTTTATATATATATATATATATATATTTAAATGCAAAAAATATGTAAATAAATCATAAAAATACAATAAAATATGAAAAATGAAGGGGGATAAAAAAAAGAAAAAGAAAATCACATATCAATAATTTGAGGGTTGCAGGCAAGAGTCTTTCTCTTGGTTAGAACGTTTGGTTAGGGTTAAGGATTAGAAAATATAAATTATATCATCAAACAATCCAACCTCCAATAAAATAAGAACTTTGGATTTAGGAATACGAAAAGTTTCTTGGGTCCCAAGTTCCTTTTGGTAAAAGGAAAGGAGTATGAGAAGTTTCTAAGTTAGGAGTCTTGGGATTTGGGATTGTAAAGAGATTTTATTTGATTTTTGTTAAGTGTCTTTTGATATAATGACAAGATTCGGTGGATTTTTCAAGATTCGGCCAAAAAACCGAATCAATGTAGAATCGTCTTGACTCATCTCGAGTGTTGTTTATTTTTTAACACAGGGTGAGTTTTCGTAACTCTTGATCAGGAATCTCAAATTTTGACTCGACTTGGGCGAATCTTCTTGATCAAAACCTGGTTTTCCAACTATGGCTCAAACATGTAAAAGAATAATTCAAAGACATTGAAATTAAGTCAGACAAAAAATTTCATGAAAAATATTTGGTATAGTGGATCATGGATCATCGTTTGTTGACAACAAATTCGTGAGGGGAACCCTAGAAATCTACAAAAATATTTATTATCAGTAGTAATAGTATTAGAATACTAGGCTATGATTGAGTGACATTATTTTTTGAAAAAAATATAAAAAACATATTTTAATGAAAAAAATGAGATGAGACATATTGTAGTGGAAAAAAACCGACTGCCACTATAATGTTTTTGTTGCCTTGTGATTTTAATGGATAAAATAAGAAAGCAACCACCATAGAGCTACGCTTTAGAGGACAAAAGAAACCGTCGCTATAGATGTCAGGTGATATATTTCTTTAGAAAAAATGAGACCTATTAAGGAGAGGTTCAATTATTCCAACTTCTTCAGACGCTGACGTGTTGATAGTGGGAGGAGCACCGACTTCTATACCATAAAAAGTAGATGGCTAGATGGATCAGAGTTTTCTTACGATCACGGTGATTGAATTATTTCATTGTCAACCACATAATGGGAAAAAAGATGAAATAACATCGGAGATCATCTTAGGCTCATTTGATAATGTTTCAAGAAATACGTTTAGATCGTTTTTATGTTAAAAAAGAATAGAAACGAGACAAAAAACGTTTAATAAAACTATTTCATTCCACTTATTTTCAGAAATAAAAATAAAAATTTCTACTTATTTATAATTTAAAAAACGACCTTTTTACCGTATAGAAATAGTCTTTCCTATTGTTAAATGCAAAAACACCCTTAGTAGTGAGTGTAGTGAGCACCTCAAAACCGTTACCTGCTAGGTTTCCTCCTCTGTTTCTTTGAGGCTCAATTCTTGTTACAAAGCGATTCAATTCAATGGAGCTCTTGTACTACTTTATTTTCTGTTTCTCCATCCTCTTCCTACTCCCAAAACTTCTACTCCAAAAAAAGAAACACTTACCTCCTTCACCAACTGCTCTTCCAATAATAGGCCACCTCCATCTCTTCAAGAAATCACTTCACCGAACCCTGGAAGCACTTGCAGGCCAATATGGCCCAATCCTATCTCTCCAATTTGGATTCCGCTCTGTCCTCGTTGTTTCCTCTCCATCAGCCATCGAAGAATGCTTCACCAAGAACGACACCATCCTTGCAAACCGACCCTACTGCTTCGCCGGTGAACATCTAGCTTACAACTACACCGCTTTTGTATGGTCTCCCTATGGTCATCACTGGCGCATCCTACGCCGAGTCGCCAGCATCGAAATCTTCTCCTCTAACAGTCTCCAGAGATCTTCGATTATCCGAAACAAAGAGATCACCCACCTTGTTCGTCAACTGTATCGGGGCTCAGATGGGGGAAAATTGCAGAATGTAGAATTGAAATCCCTGTTTCTTCAACTGACTTTGAACATCACGATGGGGTTGATTACGGGAAAGAGACTTTTTGGAGAGGAAGAGGTTGATGTGGAGCTGCGGGAGAAGTATCTCGAGATTTTGAAGGAGCAGCCGACCGGTCAAACCATGTTCATGAGCACGCTTGATTTCTTGCCATTCTTAAGGTGGGTTGGCTTTGTGGGCGAAGAGAAGAAGATAATAAGGTTTCATAGAAAGAGAGATGCATTCTTGCAGGTTTTGATCGATGATCGTCGAAGGAGGAAGAGTGATTCTACCCAGACGATGAACGGGGAGAGGAAGAAGACACTCGTTGATGCTCTTTTGCGCCTTCAACAAGCAGAACCGGATTATTACTCGGACGATATTATCAAAGGCATCATCTTGGTATGCCTTTTTTCCATTTTTTCAAAATCGGTATTAGATCCATGGAATCGGTTAATTTTGGATCGAAATCGGCTGTGACCTATCCTGATTTTAGCTGTTCCATTGGCTGATCACCGATGCCTTGTGGGTGTATAATGTGTTTGGGCATTTGTGGAATTGTCCCTCGTTTCGTTTTGTTTTGTTCCCCAAAGCCAAAATGGGGCTTCGGAAGAACTATACTATGTAGGACCATAGGACTGTAGGGTTGGGTTAGGCTTGTATTGAGTTTTGGGACCTAGAGTTAGATTAAGATTGTAAAAAACCCGGCCCAACCCGACACTGTTTCACCCTTAAGAGGAAATGTATTTATGTAATGTCGGCCCATAAACTTGGCCCACAAACCCATGGTTTCCCATATTTCTTTCCCTTTCTTTTTCTATTTCCTCATCTCACTTGTAGTGGGCCACACTCTCTCTATTATCCCACCAATTTAACCAACAGAGCCGAATTGCATCTAGAACGTCTCATTTTTAATGGGACCAAATCTTGGTTTTGCAGAAAATCCTCTCCAACGCCATTAGAAACCCATCATGCATTCAATGATTGGGAACGCCAGGGTGAATGCCCATGTGTTGGGTTACGTGCCAAAGTCCTTCTAGCCATAAATTGCGCACTGGGCCCTCCAGTGGCATCAGAGAGGTTATATGGAACAGATCTGGAATTGCCTGTTCGGAGTCTTCGGACCAGAACCGCAGGAGCTGTCCCGTTGTCAAAAAAACAAATCCGTGGAGCGAACTGTTCTGATACTCTAATCCACATAACTAAAGGATTTGATTAGGATTTCTTTAGTCTATACTTGTTCATTATCGATGAGATGCGCATCCTTACATTGCTATTACAATCTGTGAACAGATCATGTTCACAGCAGGAACAAACACCTCGGCATTCACCCTTGAATGGGCAATGTCACTGCTCCTAAACCATCCAGAGGCACTGCAGAAGGCCAGGGAAGAAATTGACAACAATGTCGAGGAAGGGCGTTTGATAGAAGACTCAGATCTTGCCAAGCTTCCCTACCTCCGGTGTGTCATCAACGAGACGCTTAGACTGTTTCCTGTGGCACCACTTCTATTACCTCATGTGTCATCTGAAGAGTGCAGCATAGGGGGTTTTGATGTCCATCCTAGAACCATACTCTTGGTGAATGCCTGGGCCGTTCACAGGGATCCTAAGATCTGGTTTGAACCCACAAGCTTCAAGCCAGAGAGGTTCGAAGGTATCGAAGGAGAAAGAGAAGGGTATAAGTTTATCCCATTTGGTCTGGGGAGAAGAGTGTGTCCAGGTTCAGGCATGGGCATAAGGGTGGTGTCTTTGGCATTGGGAGCACTGCTTCAGTGCTTTGAGTGGGGAAGGGTTGGCCCCGAGAAGGTGGACATGAGCGAAGATCCAGGGCTTACAATCCCCAAGGCCAAGCCATTGGAGGCCATGTATATGCCACGTCCATCCATGATTAGTCTCTGCACTCAGCCTTGATCCTTTGCTTATGTGTTTGTGGTGTTAAGAGTTCTTCCATATATATAAGCCTTGCAGTCGTACATTCACATCATTGTGTGCTTAGGGTCTTTGGTTGGTTGATTTGCAGTTCATGTAATATATTGCCTGGATGGTAGGCTAATACATTGTAAAAGTACTACTTTGATAATTGCATCACCTATGATCAGCGGAGTTTATCGGTGATCTAGCTATGTTGTCTCAGGAGACTTTGGCTAACATTTTCTGCTCATAGATCTGAAACCTAGAGCAAATGTGGAACTGAAAAGAGGTGTAGCTATTTTAAAAAAAAAAAATCCAAAAAAGATCATACAACAACAATAATAACAAAACTTAGCCTTATCCCAAAAAAGATTATGCCAATTAGAATTCCACAAGAATTGATTATGTTTCGAGGATCATCATTGACTAACAAGAAATTTGAGAGGGAGTTCAAAAAAATAAAAATAAAAAGATTCGGTTTCAAGATCATCATTGGCCGATAAGAAATTAATAAGGCTACGTTTGTTTCGGTGTAAAATTTTTACATGGGAAATTTTCACATGTTAAATTTACATTTAAAAAAAAAATTCCGGTGTTTGTTTCCAAGAAGTAAAATATTTTGTAAAATGTCATCGTAAATTTTTCCAATGTTTGTTTGCCATTTATTTTACATGGTAAACTTATTTAACATAATTACATAAGATGCCATTACCCTATGCTCCACACTGTCATACCTGTCGTTGCTCCACACTTGTTGTCCCATTATTAGCTACTCTTATCTATACTAAGTCAAGATAAAGGCTAAATTAAAAGAGGGATGATTACCTGAATAATCCCTAATCAGGGATGGGCTTCACCCTAACTCACTCACCATCTGTCTTCTGCTTCACTTCTAGACCGCCTAAATCGTCCTATGCAAGGACGATCAAGGCACCGGCATCCTTGTGCCGGCCAATGCCGAAAGTGAGTTCAAGTGAAGGGCAAGGAGGGTAGTGACTGAGACCGACAAAGCTGGTTTGGTCTTTGAAGAACTAGTTAAACCGTTTTGTAGGCAAGCCTAAGCTCAGTGAGATGGCTTCCACCAGTTTAAACGCTAGCCTCTCAACTGCTCGACAATATTCCTCTCAGGTGTCCCTGCATTATATGCCCATTTCAATTTTCAATTTTTTATTTTCAATTTTCAATTTCACGAGCAAGAAAAACTCTTGATGATCAATTAAAATTACAAATACCTCAAATCAGAAGGATAATCAGGCCATTGATTGTTTATCTCCCATAGGGCCTAATCGTCGGGCTCATCGGAAAGTGGAATCACGGTAGGATCAACGACAGTGAAATCGAAGACCTCCTTCCAATCCCTCACATTCTTGGTGTGCTCTGTATCAGAGTAACCCAATGGATTGACCTCGTCTCTCCTCAGCTTGCGCTTCTCTTCCAAAGGCAAATCATAAAGTCCATTGCCGCCATCTCAACTCTCCTACGAACATCGAAGGGCACACCATGGTTGATTACCTGGAAGAATCCCCAATCTTTATTGTTGAAACACAACCCTAAAACGATGCAGAAGATAATGGAAAAACAAGAACAAGCAATACACACAGATTTACAAGGTTCGGTAAGATTGTCTACGTCCTTAATGAGATGAGATTCTGCTACGCTATCAATAGAGAATAGGGTTACAACACTCGTCCTCACACCTCTCATTATTGCTTGCATTATAGAGAAAGAAACTCTCGCTAGAAATATATAGCGAACAACCCTAATCCGAAAAGTACAAAACTACCTCAAATAAAAATTCGAGTAGGGGGTTGTGCCCCCGCTATGCAGGGGGCCTTCTGTCCCCTTGCAACCCCCATGGCCTGCTAACTAGCTACTGGGATCGCCGTCCTGTTTGTTGAGGCACCTGCGCTAGTACTCCTTGGATTAAACTGTGACAAAATACAAGACATCGTACACCAACAATCTTCACCTTGGCTTGAATTCTGTCGAGCCTTCTGTAAAGATAACCTATAGACATATTCATCCTCGTACCTCTCAGAGGTACAAACCCGCACCTATTTGGTGCGTCCCTCATCTTCAACAATAAGTAATATTAATCAAGTCCAAACAAGACTCGAACTTCTCTGTGGTAACGGGCTTGGTAAGCATATCTGTAGCATTGAGATCTGTATGAATTTTTCTCAAATGAACACTGCCTTCTGCCACAAGCTCCCTGATCTTGTGAAATCTCACATCAATATGCTTTGTCCTTGCATAAAACACATGATTCTTTGCAAGATGTATGGCACTCTAACTGTCACAATATAATACTGTACCTCCTTGCTCCAACCCCAACTCACGAACCAATCCAGCTAACCAGACTCCTTCCTTGGCAGCCTCAACTGTAGCCATGTACTCTGCCTCTGTAGTGGACAATGCAACTGTAGACTGAAACATACCCCTTCATGATATAGGTCCACCAGCCAATGTAAATACATACCCTGTAGTAGACCTTCTCTTGTCTAAATCACCAGCATAGATAGAATCAACATAACCTACCAGTTCTTTGGAACTTCCCTTACTAGTGAACATAACACCTATATCTTGAGTCTTGCTCAAATATCTGAAGATCCACTTAATTGCATTCCAATGCTCATTCCCTAGATTACTCATGTATCTGCTAACAACACTGACTGCATGAGATAAATCTTCTCTATTATAAACCATAGCATACATGAAACTCTCAACTGCACTAGCATAGGGGACCTGAGACATCTGCTCCACCTCCTCATATATTGTAGGACATTCTCTTTTAGATAACATGAAGTGGCTAGCTAACAGAGTGCTAACCGGCTTAGCCTTTTTCATGTTGAAACACTTTAGAACATTTTTAATATATCTCTTCTGAGTTACCCAAAGTTTACCAGTATTTCTATCACTAAGGATTTCCATGCCAAGGATCTTCTTAGCAGCACCAAGATCATTCATCTCAAATTCAGCACGAACAAAGACTTTAAAGAGACTATATCATGTTTATTCTTTATAGCAATTAGCATGTCATCAATATAAAACATCAACAAAATAATGAAATAATCATTTGACACTTTATAGTAAACACAACTATCATACTCACTTCTTATGTAGCCAATCTTTATCATGTGGGAATCAAACCGCTTGTGCCACTGCTTAGGAAATTGCTTAAGACCATAAAGCGATCTTTTAAGTAGACAAACTTGATCTTCTTTTCCCTGCACTTTGAAATCTTTAGGTTGCTCCATGTAAATCTGTTCTTTCAAGTCACCATGAAGAAATGCAGTCTTCACATCAAATTGGTCAAGCTCCAAATCATATATGGCAACCAAAGCAAGTAGTACCTGCATTGAAGTGTATTTAACTACTAGAGAGAATATTTCATTGTAGTCTATCCCTTCCTTTTATGCATATCCCTTAGCTATAAGTCTGGCCTTATACTTTTCACGCTCTTTCTCAGATCTGCCTTTTTCTTAAGAAAAACCCATTTACACCCAATGATTTTTCTTCCCTTGGGTTTTTCACAATCTCCTAAGTCTTGTTCTTCTGCAGAGACTCCATTTCCTCCATCATAGTCATCATCCATTTATCATGTTGTGCTTCATTCAAAGCATTATGGTAGGAAGATGGATCATTTGTATCTACACTGAGGGCATAGGCAACCATGTCCTCAAACCCGAATCTCACAGGTGTTTTGTGAGTACGGTTCCCTTTACCCTTTGCCACAGTATAGGGAACTTCTATTGTTTCCTTTTGTCCTAATAAATCTCTGGATGACTTATTTTCTTTTATTGTTTCTGACTCACCTAACTCCTCCTACACAGTAGAATTTTTTTTATTTTTATCAACTACCTGTGAACTGTAATTTGACTTTACCATATGAAACCCATTAAACACAACATCTCTAGGTTTTCCTATCCATATCTCTTCGGGAATTCTACAATCAATTATCTTTGATGGAGACCTGTTGATGAGGAAATATACCATATTCACTGCTTCTGCCCAAAAACTCTTGCTCAACCCTGCATTCAGCCTCATACTCCTAGCTTTTTCTAGAAGTGTCTTGTTCATCCTTTTAGTTACATCATTTTGTTGTGGTATCTTTGGAACCGTGAAGTGACGTGTAATCCTTTCAGCTTTGCATAATTTTAGAAACGTCTTGTATGTGTACTCCCCTCCATTTTCTGTTCTCAAGTATTTGATTTTCTTTCCTACCTTCCTTTCTACCTTAGCCTTCCATTCCTTAAATTTAGTAAGCACCTCACTTTTATGCTTCATGAAGTAGATCCAGACTTTTCTTGAGTAATCATCAACAAAGGTCACGAAATATTCTACCACACCTTTAGATTTGGTTGTTGAAGGACCCCATACATCACTGTGTACATAATGAAGCACCTCCTTACTCTTATGTTTTACAGTTTTGAAACTAACATTGCACTGTTTCCTGAATACATAATACTTATAGAAGTTCAATTTACAAGTTTTCACTCCCTTCAACAGTTTTCTTTTATGAAGCTCCATCAATATTCTTTCTCCCATATGCCCTAGCCGCATATGCCACAGATAAGTATCATCAGTATTAGATCTTACATCTGTAATCACAGATGCTCCACCTGTAGCTGTGCTCCCTATGAGTTTATATAGGTTTCCTGTTAGCTATCCATTCATGCTAACCATAACACCCTTAATAACTTTGAGAACTCCACCTTCTGCTATGTACTTGCAGCCATTTGAGTCAAGTGCCTCCAAAGATATTAAGTTTTTCCTTAATTCTGGTACATGTTTTACATCTGCTAAAGTTCTTACTATCCCATCAAACATCGTAATTTTGATAGTGCCTATCCCAATGGTCTTGCACACAGCATCATTTCTCATTAAGACAGACCCACCATTATATAGTCAATATATATCAAACCAATCCTTATGTGGACACATGTGATATGAACATCCAGAATCTAAAATCCAATAATCAAAAGGTTGATTCTAATCTAATGATATAGAGAGTACATCGTCATCATCTACATTTGAACTATCATCCATGCTAGCTTCCTGAGATGCGTTATCTACACCTTTCTTTTTCAAATTTACCTTCCTCTTCAAGCACTCTCTCTTCAGATGACCTTTCTTTTTGTAATAGTAACAAGAGACCTTTGTCTTTGTCCCTTTTGATTTCGATCGACTCTTCCCAGATCCCTTCTGATTTGATCTCCATTTTTTATGCTCCTTGTCACCTCCGAAAACGCATTCTCCTTGAGATTTTGTATTACTGGCCTTCTTCCTCGTATCATTGGATATAAGGGCAGCCACGACTTCATCCATCTCAAAAGTCTCTTTCCTATTCAAGAGAATCATTACCAGATGATCATACGATTCTAGGAGAGATGATAGCAACAGTATGCTTTGTCTTCATCGTCGATCTTAACCTCTAAGTTTGCAAGTTTGCTTATGATCTGATTGAACGTGTTAAGATGTTCTAATAGATCAGTACCTTCCTCCGTCTGTAGAGAATACCGTTGCTTCTTCACGAACAACTTATTCATTAAGGACATCGTCATGTAGATGCTTTCAAGTTTCGTCCATAATTACGGTGCAAATTCGATACCCACAAAGTATTGTAGGGCATCATCAGAAAGATTCAATCGAATAGCATTTACCCCATTTTCCACCATCTCTTCTCAATTTTCATTAGTAATTTTTATAGGTTTCTTCGACTTCCCCAACAACGTTTTCGTCAAACCCTATTGTATCAGAAGATCCTTCATCCTTTGACGCCAAAGGGTAAAATTGTTCTTCCCATTGAATCACTCGATATCATACTTGGCATTCGATCCCTTTCCTGCCATCGTGATAGCAAACCCTAGAAAATGAAAACCTAGAGCTCTGATACCAATTTGTAGAAATGCAACCCTAAAACGATGTAGAAGATAATGAAAAAATAAGAACAAACAATGCACACTAATTTACGAGGTTCAACAAGATTGCCTACGTCCTTAGTGAGATGAGATCATGCTTCACTATCAATGGAAAATAGGGTTACAACGTTCATCCTCACATCTCTTAGTATTGCTTGCATTACAGAGAAAGAAACCCTCGCTACAAATATATAGCAAAAAATCCTAATCCAAAAAATACAAAACTACTCTCAAATAAAAATTCGAGCGGGGGGCTACGCCCACACTATGCAAGGGGGCCTTCTGCCCCCTTGCAACCCCTACATCCCGCTAACTGGCTAGTGGAAGCACCGTCCTATCTTTCGAGGCGCCTGCTCCAGTACTCCCTAGATTAAACTGTGATGTAATACAAGACATCATACACCAACACTTAAATGCACTTCCTATCTCCTCAACCAGATCTGAAATGGCCTGTGGAAGGTCTTTGCAATATCCCTCCAAATATTGAGAAGTTAAGAGGGAGAGATCGATCAGTGGGAATGATCGATCTCTCGTTCTCAGTTGTAGAGCTAGGAGTGGAGTTTCTCGGTTGCGAAGTTGGGAGCGTCGCAAAGCCCGATAGATTTACCAGGATTATTTTACAGACGAATTGGAAGTAAAATTTGTCATGGGCTTTTCCGAAAAAATACAGAGGTCTTGGTAAAATTTTTCTTAAAAATAAATTTTCCAAGTTGCAAAACAAATGACGAAAAATCTAATTTTACCGTAAATCTTATATGGAAAATTATCCATGTCGAAACAAACGGAGAGTAAGGAAACCTAGAAATTTGAGTCTCAAACACGTAAAAGGATAATTCAAAGACATTGAAATTTATCAAGTCAGACAAAAAATTTCATGGAAAAGATATGGTATACTGGATCATCGTTTGTTGACAACAAATTCGTGAGGGGAACCCTAGAAATATAATAAAGCATTTATTATTAGTAGTAATAGTATTATTTTTTTATTTTTTTATTTTTTGTAGAAAGTAGTAATAGTATTATAATACTAGGCTATGATGGAGGGACATATTATTTTTTTATTAAAAAAAACAATAAAAATATATTTTAATGGAAAAAATGAGATGAGACATATTATAGGGAAAAAAACCCACTGTTACTAAAAGAAACTGCCACTGTAATGTTTTTGTTGACTTGTGATTTTAATAGATAAAATAAGAAAACAACCAACATAGAGCTACGCTTTAGAGGACATAAGAAACCGTCACTATAGGTGATATATTTCTATAGAAAAAATGAGACCTAGAGGTTCAATTATTCCAACTTTGTTTTCAAAGGCTGAAGTGTTGACGGTGGAAGGGGCACAGACTTCTATATTATAAAGTAGTCGGTTAGGTGAATTGAGTTTTCTTAAGACCTAGGGTCCGTTTGATAACGTTTCAAGAAACATGTTTCTGTCATTTCTAGAGTAACAGAACTAAATGCATTTGTTAAACCTATTTCATTTCACTTGTTTTCAGAAATAGAAATTGAATTTTTTTCTTATTTATGGATCAAGAAACGACCCAGGTTTTGCCGTTTCTGAAAACGACTCATGATTTTTCTTTCGTTGATTACTATTGATTTCTAAAAACATGACTTATCAAAAACCTTTAATTACGTTTCTGTTTCTAGAAATATAAATTTATGTTTCAAGAAACGACAGAAACATTATTAAATGGCCCTAGGTGAATGAATTGTTTCATCGTGAACTACACAATAGGGAAAAAGATGGAATCACATCAAGCCATTCTAGCATTCAGCCACTAGTAAAGGAAAATTTTGTCCCATTGTTCAGCCATCAATGAAGGAAGCTTTGTTCATTGTTGTGTTTTTTCACGTTTTAGATCAAGAAAAGGAATGCCTTCCCCACGTAAAAATTATTTTAAAAAGAAAAAAAGTCTTTCCTACTATTAAAGGCAAAAACCTCCTCTATAGTGAGTGCAGTGAAGCTCCTCAAAATCGTTACCTGCTAGGGTTTCCTTCTCTATTTCTTTGAGGCTCAATTCTCGTTACAAAGCAATTCAATTCAATGGAGCTCTTGTACTACTTTATTTTCTGTTTCTCCATCCTCTTCCTACTCTCAAAACTTCTACTCCAAAAAAAGAAACACTCACCTCCTTCACCAACTGCTCTTCCAATAATAGGCCACCTCCATCTCTTCAAGAAATCACTTCACCGAACCCTAGAAGCACTTGCAGGCCAATATGGCCCAATCCTATCTCTCCAATTTGGATTCCGCTCTGTCCTCGTTGTTTCCACTCCATCAGCCATCGAAGAATGCTTCACCAAGAACGACACCATCCTTGCAAACCGGCCTTACTGCTTCGCCGGTGAACATCTAGCTTACAACTACACCGCTTTTATATGGTCTCCCTATGGTCATCACTGGTCCATCCTCCGCCGAATCACCAACGTTGAAATCTTCTCCTCTGACAGTCTCAAGACTTCTTCGATTATCCGAAACAAAGAGATCACCCACCTTGTTCGTCAATTGTATCGAGGCTCAGATGTGGGAAAATTGCAGAAGGTGGAATTGAAATCCCTATTTTTACAACTGACTCTGAACATCACGATGGGGTTGGTTACGGGAAAGAGGCTTTTTGGAGACAAAGAGGTTAATGTGGAGCTGCGGGAGAAGTATCTCGAGATTTTGAGGGAGCAACCGGCCAGTCAAACCATGTTCATGAGCATGCTTGATTTCTTGCCATTCTTGAGGTGGGTTGGCTTCGTGGGCGAAGAGAAGAAGATAATAAGGTTTCATAGAAAGAGAGATGCATTCTTGCAGGGTTTGATCGATGATCGTCGAAGAAGAAGGAGTAATTTTAGCCAAAAGATTAAGGAGGGGGAGAGGAAGAAGACACTTGTTGATGCTCTTTTGTGCCTTCAAGAAGCAGAACCGGAATATTACCCCGACGATATTATCAAAGGCGTTATCTTGGTAAGCATCTTGCCCTTTTTCTAAGAATCGGTATTAGATCGATGGAATCGGTTAATTTTGGATCGAAATCAGCTATGACCGATCCCAATTTTAGCTGTTTCATTGGCTGATCACTGATGCTAGTGGGTTTACCATGTAATGTGTTTGGTCATTTGTGGAATTGTCCCTCGCTTCGTTTCAATTCGTTTTGTTTTGTTCCCTAAAGTCAAAAAGGGGCTTCGGAAGAACTACGATGGAAGACCGTAAGACTGTAGGAGTGAGTAATATGCAAAAGTAAAAAATTACTTGTAAAACATATCATTAGTAAATAAATTTAAAAAAATTAAATAATTTATGTAATCATATAAGATGATTATAAATATTTTTTTTTAAAGTATGAAAATTTCACTTCTCTTTCTTTTAAATTCCTATTGCAATCAAATGGAGCCTTTTTTTTTTCTATTTCCTCATCTCACTTGTAATGGGCACGTTTTCTATTATCCCATCCCTTTTTTCTTTTTATTTCCTCATCTCACTTGTAATGTGCACGCTCTCTATTATCCCATCAATTTTTCCTAACAATCGAACGAAGCCTTAGGAACGTCTCACTTTTAAAGGGAACAAATCTTCATTTTGCAAAAAATCCTTTCCAACCTCATTGGAGACCCATCATGCATTCAATGGCTGAGAGGACCTGGGTGCACACCCATGTGTTGGGTTACATGCTAGAGTTTTTCTAGCCATTGGATGTGCATCGGGCCTTCAATGGCACCAGAGAGATTGCACGGAACAGATCTGGGAATTGCCCCACCAGAACCGCAGGAACTGGCTTGATTACCGAGAACTATCCTGTTGTCAACAAAACAAATCCGTGGAGCGAACTGTTCTGATACTCTAATCCACATAACTAAAGGATTTGATCAAGATTTCTTGAGTCTTCACTTGTTTATTATTAATGAGATGCGGATCCTCACATTGTTAAATATTACAATCTGTGATCAGGTCTTGTTCACAGCAGGAATAGACACCTCGGCGCTCACCCTTGAATGGGCAATGTCACTGCTGCTAAATCATCCAGAGGCACTAAAGAAGGCCAGGGAAGAAATTGACAACAATGTCGAGCAAGGGCGTTTGATAGAAGACTCAGATCTTGCAAAGCTTCCCTACCTTCGGTGTATCATCAACGAGACGCTTAGACTGTTTCCTGTGGCACCACTTCTATTACCTCATGTGTCATCTAAAGAGTGCAGTATAGGGGGTTATGCTGTCCATCCTGGAACCATACTCTTGGTGAATGCCTGGGCCGTTCACAGAGATCCTAAGATCTGGTTTGAATCCACAAGCTTCAAGCCAGAGAGGTTCGAAGGTATCGAAGGAGAAAGAGAAGGTTTTAAGTTTATCCCATTTGGTTTGGGGAGAAGAATGTGTCCAGGTGCAGGCATGGGCATAAGGGTGGTGTCTTTGGCATTGGGAGCCCTGCTTCAGTGTTTTGAGTGGGGAAGGGTTGGCCCCGAGAAGGTGGACATGAGCGAAGATCCAGGGCTTACTATCCCCAAGGCCAAGCCATTGGAGGCCATGTACATGCCACGTCCATCCATGATTAGTCTATGCACCCAGCTTTGAACCTTTACTTTTGTGTATTTATGGTGTTATGGTTCTTCCTTTGTTTTTTTTGGTGCAGGTGTTAATGTGTTATGGTTCTACATGGTATATAGGGAAAAGGCTGGGCAATGCGCGCGGACTACCTAGGGATAAGAGATGTTAGCATCCTATTAGCCATTAGATGATGAAGATTATTAGCCATTAGATGATGAAGATGCGGTATCTGTCATTGGACGAAAAATAGCAATATATGTAATATGTTTAAAGTATATTGTACTCAAATAAATAATATTATACACAATATGTAGTACTTTGTATATTTTTCTCCGTATATTTTCTATCTCCCCTTTTTGGATGTACCCTACACCTCTTCTTCTCTCTGCTACTTGGAAGAAATCTCTCCGGAGACCATTTCCGGTCAGCTGCTATACACAACTTCTATTGATGGTATGGTTTTTCTCCATCGTTTCTCTTCCTGTCCGCCATTCACCTCCTGCAACTTCTGCCCCATCCCTACTTCTATCCTTCCTCTTCTCCGCACCTCCGTTCCACTACCTACACCTCCAACCTGCCATAGCTACCCCTTTCACCAGCCTCCGAGCTTTGCGCCCACTCGAACCCCCTCTACAACCAACCCGATCCCAACCCCTATCTCTGCAACCAAATCTAACTCACTTTTTTCTTCATTTCTTTGCTAGTTTTATACTTAATTAACTAAGCGTGGGGTCGCCGCTGAAACAGTGTTATTTACTGCTTCTCCCAAGGCTCATTATCCATGGCTGAAACCGCAAGAAACATCAGAAATTGAAATTGTAGATTCAATTGTTCTTTACTCGGAAAAACCACTTAGAAGGGGAGAATCAGAGGATGCAGGTGAGGGTGGGGGGGAAGAATTTCATGAGAGAAGGCGTGGAGGTGTGAGTTGTAGAGGGTGGGGATAGGGCGGGGCAGGGTGAGAATTGAAAGATCGGATTTAGATGGGAGGAGGGAGATAGGGTTCTAATTTAAGAGTTGGATTCAGATGGGAGGAGAGAGATCGGGTTTTGATTTAGGAAATTCCTAATTCCTTAGCAGGTAGTTGGAGAAGCAAAGGTGTGTAGTTCGTTGCCGTTGCCAGCTCGTTGAAGTAGTAAGAGGAAGAAGAAATAACAAAGAAGAACAGAAAAGGCTGGGTCCCACTGCTTTTATCTTGAATAATAAAAAAGGAAATGACATTCCTGTATCACAAAGAGTATTTGTTCCTCCTCCCAAAAAACTCGTATCATATTTGTCTGTATTGCTCTTTTTAAGATACTTAAAATTAAAATTATAAATATAAATCAAACGGTTTAAACGAAACTAACAAAATCCAATGGTCAACAAAAGCTAACATACTTAATTCCCGTATGCAATCGTAATATCTTCAGTTTAGATCCCATAAAAGTTATCTATTACACTCAAAACACATGGGATCAAAGGCCTAACATGCATGGAATCCAACCATAGGTTTATTCCTAATAAAATAAGTCTACTTTGATGAAAAATCTGCATCATAGTGATTCTAATTCTGTTGCTAGGACCAAACCCAGTTCTCATCAATTGGTTTAATCGGTTTTGGTCCAGTTGACATCCCATTAGAACATATTTAGTTCTACAAATTCTAAAATCCAACCTGATTATCAATAATGTATCAATTGGTAAATAGTCTTCTGAAAACTAGAAATAAGTTTGGTCTAGTTTCAGTTTCTGTTGGTTTTAATTGGTTTCTTAGTTTTGGTCTTCAGTCCGGTTTTTCCAGTTATTTGATTGGGCCCTTCAGTTGAGCCGTATCCAGTCCTGTTAATCAGTTATTCGGTTGGTTTAATCTGTACTTTTTCAAAAGCCAAGACCAAAATCGAACCACTTATTAAATGGTTGGTTTAATCCCAGTTTTAATTGGTTGGTTAAGTGGGACTGAATTGACACCACTAAATTGTGTTAAGTCTAGATTGGGTTCATACATGTTGGGCTTTTGATCCCAGGGCGTGCATCTCATCGATAATGAACAAGCCCAAGTTTTGATTCTACTTACCATTGTGAGGCCTTTGATAATATCGTCGGAGTAATACTCTGGTTCTGCTTGTTGAAGGCACAACAGAGCATCAACAAGTGTCTTCTTCCTCTCCCCCTTCATCGCCTTTATAAAATAATCGCTCATCCTCCGTCGATGCTCATCGATCAAGCCCTGCAGAAACACCTCTCTCTTCCTCTGAAACCTTACCATCTTCTTCTCTTTGCAAGGATGATAACGTTCTTGGTGAAGCATTCTTCGATGGCTGATGGAGAGGAAACAACGAGAACAGAGCGGGATCCGAATTGGAGAGATAGGATTGGGCCATATTGGTCTGCAAGTGCCCTCTAGGGTTCGTTTAAGTAATGGTTTCTTGAGGAGGTAGAGGTGGCCTAGTATTGGAAAAGCAGTTGGTGAAGGAGGCAAGTGTTTCTTTTGTTGGAGTAGAAGTTTTTGAGAGTAGGAAGATGATGGGGAAACAGAAAATAAAGTAGTACAATAGCTCCATCGAATTGAATTACTTTGTATCAAGAACTGAGCTCGAGATAAAGAGAGAATGAAAATTAACTCCCGGGAGGAAAAGGGAAAGACGGGATCTTGAAGCTTCACACCGTGTATATGCTGCATGGTGTTTTGTCCTTGCATCTAGGTGGAGGCAGTCTCCACTTGTACTTTGTCAGGCATTGCTCATTGCACCTATTAGGAATGCAACAAAATATTCAAACCTTATCCTAACTTAATGTGTTCCGCTATATAAAGATTCAAAGTAAGGCAAATGCGAGATTTCGAATACAAAGATAGATGGATTATGATTAATTATAATAAATTTCGACTATTAATTTGATGCATCATTATAAATCAGTCATAGACTTATAATGACAGGTCATAATAAAGTGTTAGTTATCTATCTATCGGACCGTATAGATCGGTCAAGTCAAAGTGTCATATATGTATTATGTTCATCACCAAGATAATTCATCATTCAACTTACTTTTATAAAAGGAAGAATGAGATAACGAATTCTTGATAGCCCCACTAAGTACGAAAGTAACAACTCGAACACACAACTCCGGATTAAAAAATATATAATCAATACACAACTCCATGTCCTAATTGTGTATTGGATAATGTTATTCAATACGTGCATGGTTGTCTATTGTTCTTGTGCGACAAATTGCAACCAAAGGATTTAAGAAGACACACATTAACTTACCCATAAAATGTACTGCATCAAAGTACACACAATGCATATGTACCACTAATACAAGACAAATGGTTTTATGATGACAATGTAGCATATTGATCATATTCCAAGCCACCTTACACCACCTAGCAAGAGAGACAGAATAAGAATGAAGACGCGCAATGTCTTTCCAATCCAATTAGGTAAGCCTAACATGAACCTTTTTTATACTCTTAACGAAGACATTTTAATCTAGAATTACAAATTAATCATTAACCACCCGTCGTATGAATATTAGGATAGCCTAGTTGTGATAACTTCGGCTTATAGAGTCCGCACCCAGGGGAGAAGATTGTAAAATTGAACATTGCACAGTTTCAGGTTCGATGCCAACAGTGTATATGTGTGTGCACATAAGCCGACCCAAACTCTTGGTTAAAAAAATCATTATGTCCACACTTTCCACCTATTTTGATTAAGAGCATTTAAAAGGGCAGCTGTGGACTAGCTGTCACCAAACCGCACATGAATAGTGATTATTCCACGAACTCGTCCGGAGTCATCTGGAGTCTGGAACCGTGTTATCAATTCGGCCGAATAATTCACGAATTATTTGGTCGAATCGAATTTTTCTGAATTTTATCAAAATTTTGGACCGAATCCAAATTAAAAATAAAATTCTTTAAAATTCGTGATTTTTTCAAAAGTGAATATAAATCGCGAATAATTCGGATCAAATCCGAATTAAACCGAATTATTCGATCCATTTAAACATTATTTTAAAAATAAAAAACAATAAAAAAAAAAACCCAATAACCTTTTTTGACCACTTTTTTGACTGAATCCTTAAATTAATCAATCCGAATAATTCTCCGTCCGAATAATTCTCGAATCCAAATTTGCTAACTATGGACCCGCTACGACTGGTTCTTGTTCATCATTCTAAACTTTATTGACGTGTCGATATTTTTATTGGTTATTGGCTTGTCTTCCAGTCTACGCCGTTGTCTCTACTCAGTGCCTTTTATTTAACCTTTTGCATTATTAAAGGCGGGCCGTCCAAATTCTCTTGAGGTACATCAGATATTCTAAACGGAGAGCAGAGATCTATCCTCTGTCGCGATTGTGGGCCAGAGTACAATTTTTTTGTTTGAAGGGTTGGTTGGACTTGGATCGTCTGCAACAAATTCTAGAATGAGTGACAAGGAGCAAAGCAACCGAGAGGTCGAAGTCGAAGGAACTAAGCCTCCGACTCCAATGGCGGAAACCGACCAGTCCCAGCAGCAGCAACAGCCACAGCAGAGTTCGGGCGTGAATCTGGAGAAGATGAGTAGATTTAGCATTTGGCCTCCCACGCAGCACACACGGGAAGCCGTTATCAAACGCCTCGTTGAAACCCTATCTACCCCTTCTGTCCTCTCTAAGCGCTACGGATCTATGCCACCAGAGGAGGCCTCCTCTGCCGCTCGCCAAATCGAAGAGGAAGCCTACTCTGCCCCTTCCTTAGCTGCCTCTTCCAACACAGCCGAAGACGACGGGATCGAGATTCTTCAGCTCTACTCTAAGGAGATCAGCAAGAAAATGCTCGAAACTGTAAAAGCCAGAGCCGCCTCTGTGTCTTCCCCTGACAATCCATCGAAGGCTTCCGATGCCGCCACAGATGTCACTGCCGCGTCTGCTACTCGTCCTGCCAGTGAGGAAATCTCATCTGCCCAAACTGAATCTTAGGTGAAATTGAGTTTTGATTTTCGTGTTAGGGTTTCTGTTACCTTTGGGTTTATTGTTGAAGTTTTTTGTACGGCGAAATCCATCTGTATTGGTTATGGATCGCTTCCGCTATTATATTGGTAGTCTTGTGAAATAATGAAATGAACTGTCGGTGGCTTTTCGTTCAGAGTGGTTCTTATTGAATTTTGTGGTTGTTAATTGAATCTTTGTCGAATTTGTCCCCTTCGTCTCCTATAAGAATTCTAAGAGTTAAATCATTGAAAATGTTATTAGTTTGAGAAACAATACGAGTTAATTCTTCTTAATTCTTTCTGCTTGATCTAAGCTCCTGTTCTTCTGTATCTCTTGTTTTCTTCATGCCCATATACCTTACACGCATGAGGAGACACTCTTTGTGAAGAAATAAGCAATTATTCTGAGACGAGATGGAGCTTGGCATTTATTTAATTTTGGTTTTGTATACCTTTTTTTGACTTATGTCTGCAGAAGTTACAGCCATTGTACCAGACATGTTATGGTATAACCAAACCCCATAAATTCTTGATAGGACTTAGGGTTTTTGAGCTTTTTGTCATTGTGTGTCATTTCCAATTCCCGGCCATGGACATTCAGATAACCCTGTTGTCATTGCGGGCTTCCTGGTGACTGAAACTAGTTGTAACAAGAGGAGGTGACCCATGACTGCAATAATTTGGACCTTTTTTCTTGGACTGATCTGTTTAAGTGTGTTCCTGCCATGCCAATGTCCAAATCCTTAATGCATGAATGTTAGACATAGGTGTATCTTCAACGTTAAGTTGTCCGGGTTATATAGCAATTCACTAGTTCCTAAAACCTAGCAATATCAGGCCATGAACTCATTTTTTTTCTCTGAAAAAAAAAATTTGCCTTTGTGGCTGTAGGCCACAGTTCTCTTCACATTGATAGTGTAAGCTTAGTTTGACCAACCATAGCACTTGGACTTAGAAAATCTTGTTGAAGCAAATGATATGTCAAATTGAAGATCAAGATACTGAAGCCTGCTTGGAATTGGCCAGAGTAAAGAGGTTAAAGGGCTACCTCTTTTTTTGTATGAAAAAAGTGGAGGGAAATTGACATTGATTGAATACTTTATCTTTTTCACTTTTCTTTGTTCTGAATTCTGTCAATATTTTGTTATTTTAGGCTTGTACTGAGGGATCATAGCGAAGAATGTATCTCTGTGTGTATTGGTAGGCCAGAGGGAAACAAGTGATTTATTTTCACCCTAATGTCCGGCCTCAGATTGAATGGGACTACACATCAGAATCATACCTGAAAAGGCATATTTTTAAGTTATCTTTCTCTTGACTTCGACAAGAAACCCCTATAATATTTGGAGAAGTGGCCTTCTTATCCTTCTGAGGCAGAACAATATATTCCTTTGATTGGCTAAGACTTCTTCTGTTCATTGTTCTGTTATTGATTTATTTCAACTGCTTGAATACACAAATACTGTTTTCACATGTGAATGCCATTTAGGAGTCTAATTTCCCCTGGCTATACACTGGCTTACCATGGAAATTTGAACGGAGATTGAAAGTTTGCAATATGAATGCATGTACTGTTTGACAACAAGTGTGGCTCTGAATAGAGGTCAAACAGGGTCAGTGTAGCCAATGAGACCATGTTGTAAATCTTGAAGTTTTTCCCAGTAGTTGTGAATGTTATAACAAAGGTCCTTAGTAATATCTATTTTGAGTGGATTGGTCTGATCCTTTTGTTGAAGTAGTCCTTGCCATAGTTGTCAAGGCGTCGCCTAGGCGTCGCCTAGGCGGCGCCTTGGCGTCCCGGCGGTAAAATTGAGTCATGGCAGTTCAACGATTTATGTTCTCACACTTGGCGGTCGCCATGTCGACCGCCATGGACGCCATACCACGCTTTAGTACCTAGGCGGTCGATTTTTTTTTTTTT
>NC_056563.1:32896748-32897786 GCF_013358625.1 Macadamia integrifolia | reverse complement strand
ATCTTAGACTTGTTAGAAAGCTGGTTTTATATTATAACTAATACAAAAAGTCTCATGTAAAAATTAAATCATTTGACCAGTCAAACTTATTATAGAATAAGAGTATTTCTCTAAATGTTGATTTTTTATAACTTAATATGACTTAATCTTGATTTTTTATGATACAAGGTATATATAACTTACTAAATAATGTTAGAAAATAGGAAAAATAAAAAATAACATTTGTTCGCCTAGTTCGCCTTAAGGCGGGCGCCTTCTCGCCTAAGCGCTTAGACAACCCTCCACCGCCTTGGTTTGCCTTGGCGCCGTGACAACTATGTTTTCACCCTAATGTCCGGCCTCAGATTAAATGGGACTACACATCAGAATCATACCTGAAAAGGCATATTTTTAAGTTATCTTTCTCTTGACTTCGACAAGAAACCCCTATAATATTTGGAGAAGTGGCCTTCTTATCCTTCTGAGGCAGAACAATCTATTCCTTTGATTGGCTAAGACTTCTTCTGTTCATTGTTCTGTTATTGATTTATTTCAACTGCTTGAGTACACAAATACTGTTTTCACATGTGAATGCCATTTAGGAGTCTAATTTCCCCTGGCTATACACTGGCTTACCATGGAAATTTGAACGGAGATTGAAAGTTTGCAATATGAATGCATGTACTGTTTGACAACAATTGTGGCTCTGAATAGAGGTCAAACAGGGTCAGTGTAGCCAATGAGACCATGTTGTAAATCTTGAAGTTTTTCCCAGTAGTTGTGAATGTTATAACAAAGGTCCTTAGTAATATCTATTTTGAGTGGTTTGGTCTGATCCTTTTGTTGAAGTAGTCCTTGCAATTTCATCTGGCCTACATGTTTGAGGTTGTAGTTTCCGTTATCACTGTTCGGTTATGTTAGAGAGGGAGGGACATTCAAAAACACTCAGCTGTTTTATGATTTTGTTACTGTCGATGGATTGATCCCTAAGCTACAAGCCTTCAAAGTTGAAAGACAAAAAGGCATTATATTAAAGTCGATTGGATTTTTTTTTTTGTT
>NC_056563.1:32843633-32896710 GCF_013358625.1 Macadamia integrifolia | reverse complement strand
TAACCCTTTCTTGTGAGAATGCTTTCATGAATCTTTGCTTCAAGATGGCTTTACTGTGAAGGAAACCACATGCTGGAGCAGAAGTTTATAGCTTTGAGGTTGCCCCTAGAAAATCATACTTCATACCTAAATTGACAGCATTACCTTCTCTGATTTGAAAGGGACTAGAACCTAGTGGCTGGTGGTGCTCTCAGCCAACAGATTAGTTTAAGCTTGACATCATCTCAATTACTTACAGAAATTATGCTCATAAGCTGAGCCTAACTTTTCAATTGCACCCATTGAGCTGTTATTGAAGATAGATTTGAACTCAAGGACCATAGTGCATGTTTTGCAGTTCCAGATGAAAATGTAAAGCTGTTGCTGAAGATTACATGTCTATGGCCAAGAGCAGGTATGATGTATTGCTGTATTAACACGAAACCTTAAGAGGTAGGCTCTTCTTGTGATATTTGAAGAGTTCTGTATCTTTTACATTGTGGTTACAGAGAGGAAGGAAAAAAAAAAATTCGTTTTGTTCGCAAGGAAGCCTCAAATAATGAACATTCAGTCAGTCAGCATCGCATGATAAATTGTTTTTCAGTGAGCTGTCTGCATCTATAATGCTTTCCTAGTTAGCTCTTCTAAGTCTGAATCCAGATCAGGATTAGGTTCACGTTAGAGATTGTTCTTGTACATCTTTGGCTCTCTGCCATTTGGATTTAGAATCTATTAAATGAAGAAAGAGAAAATTGATGGATTTCAAATCCATGGACTAGAGACGTGCGTGATTATCTTGTACGTGAACATGATCTGTAAATATGTGATGCCGACTAGTTAGTAACTATTTTAATATGTTTCTGGTGGTATGTCATTATTGACAACACTTAAAACATATTATAGTTCTAGATAGTTTAGTAAGGATAAGCCAGCCAAAGGTGGGAGTGTGGGACACCAGATTTCAGCGTTACATGTTGTGATATAATTGTCTTCTGTTGATGTATTATGGCCATTTTTCTCACCTATTCACAGTTAATGCTCTTTTGCTTCTGTCTACACCTTCCTCTTGATGGATCAATAAACTCTTATTGATTGTTGTTACCCTTTGTGGCCCGTTGAAATCTTTTTTCACTATTCAAATTCAATTTAATATAGATAAATTCATGGCTTGGTAACGTGATAAAATGAACCCAGTCGTGTAAAAGAGCTGGATTTTGGGTGTTAAATTCTCACATGTACTAAATTCAATTTAATCCAGATAAATACATGACTTGGTAAGTTTGGAAAAACAAACCCACTCATATAAAAGAGACAGGTGTTGGGTGTTAGATTCTCACATATATTGATGTACACCCAGGTGAATATACGTGCAACGACCCGAGTGCTCTGATAACCCTCCCCTAAAAAATAATTTTTGCCCTTGTTTGTTCTTAGACAAAGCCTAGCTAGCAACAGGAAGTGGTCCACTTTTGACATTTCAATGGGGAGTTGTGGGGGTGGGGGTGGGGGTTGCGGTGGGTGGAGCTGCTTTGTTATTATAATGGAGGCATGGAAATGGATTAGTTTAGTCTCTTGGGTACTCAATTAAAAAGATTGAATTAACACCATTGCCAATACCTAAAACGTTAATGCATGGATCTGGCTAGAATCAGTACATGGATTATCCGTTTATCCCACCATCAAAAACAAAACAAAAAAGAAAAAGAAAATTCCAGTGGCGAAAACCATGACTAAGTTTCCAAGAGAACACAATAGTATCTCTCTCTCTCTCGTGTCGACGATGAAGATGCAGGACTGCAAGGTTCAGCCATCCAATGAATTCTCGCTCCGATTGGGTTTGGAAGAGACGAAATTGGCCTGAATCAAAATTCATTATTTAGTATTATATGAAGACACACAAAAGATCAACTCAACTCAGGCCTAGACTCAAACAATTTGCTTTTTCTGTTTTAAACACACAGAAGATCATAGAGAATAAGAGAACAATATGGAGAAGATTATATACTGTAATATCAACATACGCCCAGCTTCGAAGATTGATGAACCACCTAAAAGTCTCTACTATATCGGAGATTTTCAGACTACCTCGCCCGCTTCTTCGGTGCTAGGAATCCAATCGTTTGTTGCTGGATTGCTTCTGAAAGCCACCGTCTCTCCTGCTCGCACATGGTCACGACCACCCCTGTTCAACTCTAAACCATATCCATCTCCGAAGCTTTCTCCCACCCTTATAAACCCACTCCCTGTCTGCATCAAACCATTCCAACCAAGTTACAAATTAGAAATTACATATGGGTTGTTGATCTAAGGTGATTGAAGAAGGAAACTGTTAATCTCATATATACTGAAAACGATGTGGAAGGAAGGGGGATTAGGGTAGTTAAACTCGAACCGTGTGATGTTGCTTGTCAATCGATATCAAATCCTTGTAGTAAGGGGTCTCCACAAACTCCTCTTGCACAGACGATGATCCTTCTGAAAAGATTGGCTGAGACAGAGACAGACACAGACACAGACACAGACCTGTTAGAATTTATAGAAACCAAAATTTTACTTTAAAAATAAGAACTGTAAAAAAGAATAGGAATAGGACGAAAATCACTACATCAGATTGTTGTGATTTAAGGGATAGGAACTTGTGGTATTCAGGAACGTTTTCTTCATCCAAGGACGACACAGTAGAAAAGGAAGAAGAAGAATCAGGTTCGCTGCGGTTGGGCTTGATGGGTCGCTTGGGTGCCATGGAGTCGAAATGATCTTTGATCTTACTGGCGATCCTCAATTGCTCCTCTGCTTCCACCACTTCGTCGCTGCGACTGGGTTTCCTCACCACCCACTCTCCTTCTCCTTCTCCTTCTCCAACTCCCATGGCTGATCTGTGAATGGTAGTGGTGATCTTTCTATAATCCTATTTGGGGTTTTTGGCCTCTCTTTCTTCAGGGTAAGCTCTAGGTAGATGAAACTGAAGCAGGGTCCTTTTTTCCTATATATTATGAAAATGATTAGTGACGTCTTCGACTTTATCAGTTGATTTGGAACTGGAAAAACGTAAAGAGACACCTTGGCCCTTGGGGGAGTAATTGACTCAAAAACCATGGGCTGTGTCCAAAGTATTTTTTAGGTAGTTTCTAACTTTCTATAAAGGCCTCGTTTGGTTGGCTGACAGGGTCTGGTGTGAAAGTTTGGGACTAGATTTCGGGCCGGCAAAGACTAATCCAAAGGTGGGGGAGGACTTGGGAGTTGGGACCCTCGGAGAGTCCTTGGGGTGGCCCAATAATTGGAGAGGAACGGATCCGTAGATTTCATTTGTCAATGGAATTTTAAAACAAGGAAAGGGGCATTTTTCCTACCCTTGGTTTGTTTAGTTGGTCTTTTCTATGAGATATGAAAATTATTTTGTATGACGAAAAAATGTTTCTATTTTTTATTGAATTTTAAAACATACCCTTGTTTCTTTAAATTTACGTGCCCATGCATATGCCATAGGCGATGATTGGGTGATGGGTGTTTTGAGAGGATGAGTGGCGAGAATAAAAATAAAACAACAGGGGAATATCCTTTATAAAATAAGAAATCTCACTTCAGCTAACCAAACATGGCATCTTTCGCAAATACTTGGAAATGTTATCAAGTTTTACTTCATTGCTCATTCCCACTCCCAACAATCTCCCCCCATCCAAGCATGGCCTTAGAGCAATAGTAAAGGAAATTACTACAAGGATGATCACAGCCTAAAGGGCAGAGCGAGAGAAGTGAGGTGCAATAACATTTGGAAAAATGGTAGTGACTTCATCGCATATCCATGCTTACTTGGGGATTAGTTTACCTCAATTATTCTCTCAGCAGCATTTAAGAGAGATTTTTTTTTTTCCTGATCATTCTTAGACACTTGAATTAGAGGATTGTATGCAATCTCACTCTGAAAGCATGAATTCAAGGATTGAAAGACCCAAAAGAAAAAAAAAATCCAAGGATTGATGAAAGTGGTAACACTACCACTATGAGAAGAACTGGGTCATTAGGATTAGTCCTAAGAAGAAAGATCTAAACAAGATCAACCCTTCAAAACGAAAAAACCCCCCCCTCCCCCAAAAAAAAAAAAAAAATTCGAAACTATTGTTATACCTTTCAAAGGGATCAAACCAGTCAGACCATCTAGATTGTCAACCTTTTGGGTAGAATGGTCCATGCCCGAATTGTAGTTTCCAAAGGATTCCTTATTCCAAAGATATAACCTCAAGCCACCACCTCTCTAGTTTCCAAATCCTTTGAAGAATTCCTTGTTTTTATTTAACTTGTTATGCACTCAAGGAGGCCTCATATAACCCAAGGGAGTAGTGCAGTTGGTGAGCAACGAACTTGGTTCGAGCAGTAAACTCGGACGTCCTAAGTCCGACTCCCACTAGGCACACTTTGGGTCACTCACACGGGAGTATTTAGTGTTCTTCACTGCTTTCAGTGAAAGTTTAATGGTTCTCATTTAACCCCAGTATGACCCGGTCCATGCGGTTGTGAGGTCAGTATGGACCCGCGGGACTAGTCAGGCCGAAGGCCTAGATATCCGTCATTAGCCATAAAAAAAAAAAAAAAAAGAGGGGGGCCTCATATGGTTATGGGTGCTAGACTCGGTCACTCAAAATATTTTGGAGTATATAAAACCAGGTTCTTTAATTTATTCGACTCTAAGCTGGCTCAATGAGGTGTCTATACCTTAAGACTGAATTATATCGAATTGTAAATAATCAATCAATTTGATTTTGGTTTTGACTATTTAAATAACATATATTCAGGACGAAAAAAAAAAAGCTTTCTTTCCTATCACTATTTGTTATATGACAATACATTTAGCTTAAAATAAGGAAGTAACTAAAATTATAAAATATGTCTGTATTTTATATTGTCCTCCATTTGATGGTAATTTAATAATTTCACTAAAACTTTGATTTTGATCATTTTACAAAAATTTACCCATTGTTATGTGGGGTCATCTATCACATGGACCAACCCATGTACTGCTAGTCGCAAACACTTATTATTTCTAATGACATGCCTAGAAGGACCCAAACAAAATTGAGATGTGATTGGGGCGGTGAGGCTCACAGATATGTTAGGTTAGCATTTTTCATTGAACTCTTACTCTCCAGCAGACAACAGCAATGGGACTCAGATTTGGCTAGTGAAAAGTGTGGTGACTGGAATAAAGCCCTATGGTTTGGTATCTGGTCATTAGATGCCAAAAGGAGTTCTTGTATTCGTTGTTCACAGAATTATTTTATTAACAAAACCCATAAATAAATAGACGAAATGAACAAGGTTGAGTTTAATTGCATTGATCTGTATAAGCTCCCTTCCACCTCTCCATCTAGACCATTTTATCAGAGTTCTCACTACAAAAAAAAGGTTCAATAGGGGCGGATTTGGTGAGCTGTTGAAGTGTATCAACAACAGAAGCGCCAGCCTCGGCCATATCAGAACATACAGCAATTACTAATGACTCCCACACAGAACTCTTTGGTGTCTTTCCTCTGCTGAACATCTCCTCCAGCCAGAGCACAGCTTCGTATCTCTTGCCCACTAGGCAAAGCCCTCTGATAATTCTATTATAAGTGTCATTACAAGGCCAAAAACCTTTGTCCAACATCCTCTCTAGAACCCTACTCCCTTCAGCATATTGATCTTCTCCACACAATCCATCCATTAAAATACCATAAGACTCCTTGTTAGCACAGCAACCCACCTGTTTAGACATCTTCTCTAAGTAGCCCATGGCCATCAGTGGCTGTCCTTCATCACACAAGCCTTTCATCACAATATTATACGTTGTGACAGAGGGAACACAATTCCCCTCCACCATGTCCTTTTCAATCACCTTCACAGCTTCCTCAGCTCTTCCAGCTTTACACAAGGCTGATATCTTTGCCTCGTACATCGAAACTGATGGCAAAAAACCCCTCTCCCGCATTTCATCGAACACTTTGTTGGCATCGCAGATCTTGCCTTCGGAATAAAGATCTGAAGCGATGGCACTATAGCTAGCCGAACTAGGAATACCACCTCTGATCAGAGCCTCACTGATTAAACCCTTAATTCTTTCTGGGTTTTCACCATCAAGACATCGGTTCAGGTCGAGACCCTGCAGGCTCCTTTTCGGAGCCTTCAATCCTTTCCTCAAGACCTTGGCAAGGATTTCCCAAGCCGATTCGACTTGCCCATTGTCACATAAAGCGTGTAACAAGATTATGTAAATGCTTATATCCTCACCACAACCCTTCTGTGAAATCCTCCAGAGCATGGAATACAGCAAATGGGTAGCCTCATTTAGCCTTCCATCTTCACATAAGCCTTTCATTAACAATCGATAGGTCTCCCTATCTGGATAGCAGGATTGAGCACTCATCTCTTGGAATAACTCCAGGGCAAGATCCGAACGCTTTCTCCGACAAAGAGCATCGATGAACAAGTTGAAGGAACGGAGATGGGTCTTCACCTCCCACCTATTTGAATTCTCCAAGTAGAGACGATGTGCCGTCTCGAACTTTGCTTTATTCAGGAGTACTTCCAAGATGGTATTGAAGGATTTAGTCCAATTCACGCAATTGAATTGTGGAAGGTTTTTAAACAAAGAGATTGCTTCGTCGAGCAAGTCCGCTTCGGCGTAGGTTTTGATTGCACTGGCAAGAACAGAATCTTTACTCTCGCAGGAGTCATCTTTCATCTGTTCGATCAATTCTTTCATCTCGGAGAAGCGGCCTGAGCTTCCGAGGATGTCTATCATAGTGGAGTAGACGGGACCGTTGTGGCGATAATTGGGATAGCGGGATTTGGCCTCGTTGAAGATTCGAAAAGCAGTTAACGGATGCTTCTGCTTTCTGAGGAGCTGAGAGAGATGCGTTGGTGTGAGAAACCCTGGCCATCTCATCTCCTAAGTCTTCTTGCTGGATGGGAACGAAAGGAAAATCTGTATCAAAATGAAAACCACGAGGATCCGCAATAACCAGATATTTTAAGCTAAGGGTGACCCTTTTGCCTTTGAAAATTTTTGCATTCTTTAAACATAATTAAAACCATTAAGAATCCGCTTGGATTCAACCCCTTCGTGGCATAACATGGCGCCCGGTGTGCATTTAATAGTCAGAAATATCTTGGCATGGAGCTTAAGACAATCACTCGTTGTCAAGGTATTTCTAGGTATTGGATGTATGCCAGACACCATGTTACATTATAGGTAATCCAAATCCTAAAGTTTTAGATTCATTCCGAAGCTGTTTAGTTTTAAAAAAAAATAGATACTACTTAGTTGGTAGGAAATTTAAAGGAAATAGATAGAGAAATAAAAGAAAGCTAATTGGTTGTGCGATCAGACAACCAGACACTCATGGTGCAAAATAACCATCCTCTTGTTGGATGCCTCAGCATTGGGATAGCAATGGCTCAGGTTGGGTTGGGTGTTTTAAAACCCAAGCCCAACCATAAGGTCTCTTAACTCAATCCAAGTCCAACCAAGCCCTAGGTTGGTTGAGAGATCTCAACCCAAGCCCAAACTTGTCGGGCTTAGCCCAACCCAACCTAGCCTAATACAATTGGTTACTTGGTTACTTGATCTTGATACATTACAAAGACCAAAGACTATGGTTTTCTTACATATATAGATTATGAAAAACGAAATACCTTTTACAACTATTTTTCCTATTAGGTACCCATTTTTAATAATTGACATATTTATATTATTACATACTTAATATACAGGGTTGGTTTGGATTGGATTAGGTTGGCTTGGGTCAGGTCGGGTTGAGTTGTGTTGAGACCTCAATCCAGACTCAGCCCAACCTAGCCTCGGGCTTGAAATTCTCAGCCCTAGCCCACCCTATGGGCTGAAATCTCAGCCCATGCCCTATTCGGGCTCAGGGCGGGCAAGGGCAGGTTCAAACTGATCGGGTTTTTTTGACACCCCTACCTCAATGCAAGCTCCTATTGGTTAGGTCTATGTTGATGTTGGGGCCACACAACCATGTAGCATTCTCTCTCCAAAATTAGCAATAAATTAATAGAAAAAAATAAGGGGCAAGATGTTGGGGCTTGGTCAAGTGGTCTGTATTACTGCTGCAATGAGAGCTGATAGGGGCATCAACACTCATGGAATATTTTTTATTTCACAAGGGGTGAGTGGTAATTTCACACATCCATGTGCATAGCTCAAGGGCATGCAACTAGGCATCTTTTTTCCTTTTCCAAGAAAAAAAAATAATGGGCAAGAGCTCGTTGTCTAGACATAGAAGTGCAAGTTTGCCATATTGGCATGAGCCCGCCCTTAACCTAAATAGGGCCTAGGCTAAGAGCCTACGATAACCCTGACCCTGAGGGCATATTAGGGCATTGAATTTTTGTCCCTAAGTTAAGGTTGGGTCAAGCCAGGGCAAGCGAGGGTTGAGGCCTCGACCCTGATTTTTTTAGTATAATACTATAAAGCATAACTATTAAGCAACCTTAATTATATTACCATATAATTATATAGAGGACTTGAGACTTAATTGTTTCCAAATTTTCATTTTGTACTTTAGACTTTTCTCTTTTAGCTTTAGAGCTTTCTATTCACTCCCAAGTCTTGCCGCTGATCTCCTTCAAGGCTTGAAGGCTTTAACCAACGAAGACCGATAGCTGCAAGCCTACAACTGCATGTTTCGACAACATAGGTACTCTCTTTACGTCTTTGTATGCCAATCAAAACTTAATGTTTATGATGTGGGGTTTTAAGTGGAGCCCAAGTGTGGATCAAACACCGTACAAGAATGATTCTCGTACGAGTACCTGATCCAAACTCCAACTAGCCAAGGAGTCAAACCATGGATTGATGCCTTGATGGTATAGTACTCTTCAATTTCTTGTTGGGCAATCGAAAGTGTCTATATGCACCCTCTCTGTATCGTGCCATTAGGGCTAGGATTTTGTTATTTTTAGCAATGAAAATTTGACAAATATGCACTACGTAAGCTAATAAAGAAATAGGGAGGGATTAGGGGATGGTGAATGATGTAGGGGTGGAGTTAACTTTAAATCTTTAATTGTCGAAATGATCTAGAATCACTAACAAGACGTACTTCTATTTATCGACAATATCTTCCGTTTCATCCAACCAAGATCCAAAGTATCCGCTTTTCTAGGCAGAATGCCTTCTGTTGTGGGTTATCAACTGACTCTTAGTACATAAATGGGTTCTTTGCAGCTTTAGGTAAATACTTTCCTCAATGACATGATCTCTATGACATCTATGTACAACCATAAATTGTTTTATTTCTCAATGAGTTATTTTTTATTTATTTTTTGGATTACCAAAGCTTTGTTTTCCCATTATTTACACTAGTATATGTTTTCTTCATTCTTATTTTTCTTGTTCCCTCTTCTTCTAATCCCTGGTCTGTCCTAACCCTTGCATCAACCTTACCCCTCCTCATAGTCAGGGTCAATCGAGGCCAGCCTCCCAGTGTAGGGGCCAATGAGGGGGTGCACATGGTCAAGGGTGGGTTTTTTTGGGTTCCACAGGGGTGTGTGCATCATTTTTGCGGACTTCTATGTTTGGCGTAAGTGTCACACAATTAGGAATCACTCATTTTCCCTTTCTAGTTTTTTCTTCTCTTATTTAGGATTTATTTACTTATTTATTATTTACTTATTTACCTATGGGTTAAAGAATGTTGACGGTCTACATAGTGCATGCTAGCACTTTCACGTGTGTGACTATCTCTGTCCTCCATTATTACAAAAAAAAAAAAAAAAAAAAAAAAAGGGACTATCTTTTTCCTTTGTCTTATAAAATGATATATCTATCCCTTACTGTAGGAGGAGAAAGAGAGACATATGAGGGGCCGATTAGTAAACTCTATCCCTTTACTTATTAAGGGGTTTAGCGTGGTAGACTAATAGTGGAGAAGCATAAGAAGAACTTAATAGTAAAGGCAGTGTCAATTTAAAATTAAAGTTGACATCCTGTGTTTAAAACCAATCTTGATGGAGTAGTTAATATATATTTTTTTCTTTTTCAATTTTGATTTTGAAAATGTGATATTTTATTCGATTCATTTTAGTTTCAGATTAAAATCGATGATTTGTTGAACTGAATGAAGTGTAATCCTTATAAACAAAATCTAAATCATATTAAACGTTACAATCAACTTTTTTTGAGTTTTGTGAAATCACATATATCATGGATTTTTTGTTATGTTGTGTAAAAATATTGAAAAGTATAAGATTTGACATCGTTGGACAGTAACTTGACGAGGTTGTAATTTCTTCCCAAACTTTATTTGTTTCGGTAAGTCATTCCACTTAAACCGAACTTTGAACTGAGAACTAAGACCTTATACTAACTAAATAAACCCATATACAAAAACCATGTACATGAATTGAATCGAATCAAAACAAAACCAAATCAATTTGGGTTTAATATACATTGTATTATGAATCGAACCGAATCGAAACAAGACTGAACCAAGCGGATTGACACTCTTACATGACTACATGAGTAGATAGAGTCGTCACTCGTCACTCGGCAGCCGTCAGATGTACCAAATATGTGGGGGTTTTGACCATTCCTGGGAGAAAATCGTCTACTTTGACCTAGATCCCACGTGTACCAAGAACTTTGTTATTGCCCCAGGCCCCAATTGGTCTTTTCCTTGTCGTCTTTCTTACCCCTCACCTTGCCAGCTAGGATTTTACAATCTGACTCTTCTGAGGTGCCAGGGGTTGCCGAGGATTTTCCAGCTAACTGACCCCTGTGGACCCACACCTCTCCTCCGCCGTCGTTTTCATATTTTCCGGCAATTTTTCATCGAAAACCTCCACATGGCTCCCCATGCAGCTAGCGACGGAGCCCTCTATGCGCTTTCCTTGTATTCTCCTTTTCTGCGTGTATTGTAACCATGTGATTAGGTCCCCCAAAGGAAAAAGTAACCAGATCAAACGGTAATATCACCTACCCCCGTTGACAACATTTATATCTTTGCTTCACGGGTGAGAAACGAGAAACGAGAAACCACACGCACCAGGCACAGTTCTCTCGACGGAAGCGGTTTTTATAGTCTTTTGACTGGGACGGTGAAACCGAAACCGAAGAAGCCTGGGAATCCCTCCTCCAGTCCAAGAGTCCAAGGAGTTCTCAGAGAGGTCTCAATCTCTCAGAGCTTCAGAGCCCCAGCCACTGCAATATAACAAGAATGGATAAAAGGCCAAACAAGAAAACAAAAACTCTGAGCAAGAAACGAGCTGTAATCTGAAAAAGGGTCCTCCCAGTCTCTTCCTGCCATCACTAAAGACTACGAAGCTTCCGACGTTTACTCCTAGAAACGCTAGGCGACATTGCCATTCAATCTCCCTCTGTGGCTTCTGTCCTATTTCACGCCACTTTGCTCTCTTATAGCTATTAGTTCTGTGAAGGCCTTTAATGGCATCTGTGAACGAGGGTTTCGACGAAGACCTGTTCCCTGGCGGGAATTTCACTGATTTTCTAGGTTCCGTAGACGACGCTAGTCTTGATATGGCCGGCACTGGAAGCTTTATCTTTCCGGTAGAAAACACTCCTGAGATACTCTGTTTTGAGAAACCATGCAACCAAGGAGACAATGCGCTCAGTGAGTATGGGGTGGTCGCCCAGAAATCGGGAACCACGGCTAGTGACTCTTCTTCGGCTACATCTAGCAATCACAGTAGCACTGGTAGCTTCTCCAAGGTTAGAACAAAACCCAAATGTTTTTTTCTTCTTTGGATTATTAAAACAGGACAGAGTTTGGTTCTAGAGCGAATATAAGCGTTATTTTATTTACCCTTTTCTTGGTGGTGGAATTTTTTCCCGGGAAGTCCCAAGGCGGAGAAGCTAAGATAGAGCAAAAGAAACGAAATGAATTGGACCTGGGATCGGTTCCTGCTTCGGGCTTGGTCCCAGGAGTTCCATTTGGCAACCAGAGAACGAACAAGAAGGCTAAAACAGAGAACCCCGCCTCGACAGGGCCTGCAAAGGTATCAATCTCTTTTTTAGCTTCTGCAAATTTAAAATTTTATTGGTTTAATGGGGATGTTTGTTCTGAAATTTGTGTGATTTTGATTGATAGGCGAAGAAAGAGAGGATTGGAGAACGGATTATAACATTGCAGAAACTTGTTTGTCCTTACGGGAAGGTGAAATATTATGAAAAGAAAATGAATTTACTAACTTGGTTGTCTCATCTCTGTCGCATACGATAATGACGATTATTCTACTACTTATTTGGGTTTTGGGGATTTTGACTGATACAGACAGACGCGGCTTCAGTTCTTCACGAAGCGATGGGGTATATTAGATTTCTCCATGACCAAGTTCAGGTAATTGCTGGGTCTCTAATGGTGGTGGGGACGTGAAGTACCTGAGAAAAAAAAAATTTGTATATAATTGAAAGCTGAGAATTTCTCTCTCTCTCTCTCTCTGTGTTACAGGTTTTGAGTTCTCCGTATATGCAGCGACTGCCATCGTCTGAACCTGTTCATGTAAATGTATTCCCAGATCTCTAGTTTCTTACTTTCCCTTTGCTATTACTACTGTATGATCTTATAGTAGTAAATGAAAATTTAAGGTAATTGATGTTGCTTGCCTTTTTTCACAAGGAGGGAAGAGGGAAGGAAGAAGAAGGATCAAAATGCGATCTGAGGAGCAGGGGCTTGTGCTTGGTTCCAGTTCAATGCATGGCTCACGTGGCCAATAGTAATGGAGCTGATTTCTGGTTGTCCGGCATGGCATCCAACTCAAACTCCAAGCAATGACTTCTCAGACTTCTTATACAAAATTTACAGAGCTAAAAAAAGCAGAAGAGCTGATTCTTTTTGGGCTCTTTTCTTTGCTTTCATGGCTGCATTTACATATCAAAATAGATAACAACATATGAAATAATTAGGGTTTTTTTCCTTTTTTTTATTTTAAGTTTTTCTTGGAAAGTGAGGAGCTCTCCTCTAGTGTGATTATGTGGTTAAAAAACCAATACAATTGATTAAACTGATTTCTGGAGTGTTTGGGAGGAGAAATTTTGTTGTTTCTGGAAGTTCGTGTCTTCTAGGTATGAGCTGCGAAGAAAACAGAAGGAAAATGGTTAATGGAGCAGAGGAGATCAGAATGAAAAGCCCATGTGATGATTCAAATCAAAGGAATTGAATTTAAAGCGTTTGATTTCCAGACCAGTTTCCGTTTTTGCATGAAATCTATTGTACAATCATGTACGACGAAGACGATGATGAGACAACAACATTTCCTGGTTGTGGTCCTGGGGAGGAGTTGTGCGTACCTGTAGACTCGTGAGATGAGCCAGTCGTCCTTCTCCATGGATCAGTCTGCAACCTGCAACTGTGTCCTATCAATTCGATGGTCAAGAAGTTCGCACCCCAAGTAGTCCGAGTACCGACGTGGTCTTTCTTGGTCGATGAGAGTCTTGATACTTGGAATACTTAAATGCTATACACTGCAAAGTACAAACAGTGTTAAAATTACATGTCATGACTCTTTCTGGTTAGAATTAATTTAGTAAACATCTCAACTGTGCCCGATCGACGAGCGGTGAGGTTAAGTGAGCATTGAACTGCTAAGAGTATTTAGACACGTCACAAAGGATTTTCAGTCACCTGATGCTTACTAATGCTTACTAAACTGGTGTAGCGGTTGCATACAATTTTCACACATGTCAAATGATAGCCGTTATCATGTACGATTGGGACAATATCTAGCATATGAGGATTGATAACAGATTGAACGAAACTTGGTTGCTGTCTGGGTTGCAGCAGCTGCAACCCCTAGCACCAACTAAGGGAATGGGATCTTAGGGGTAGGAGTGGACAAATTTACTCAAGGTTGGTATTTTCAAATTTACCCCTAGGATTTCATTCCCTTGACTGTTATTTGGCTGCAACCCAGGTAATAGTGAATTTTTTTCTTGACAGATTACTTAAACAGCAGTCATAAAATGGGAAAGTTTGATCCGGCTTGACCAATTTATCCACTTATTATTTTCTTCTTTTTTCTTAACCATGTGAATCACATGTGGATAATACAATTCCTCATGCTTAAGATGCAATTTCTAGTGAACCGATGCTCACTAAACTGGTGCAACGGTTGCAGACAATTTTTACACGTGTCAAATGATAGCTGTTATTATGCACGATCCTTTGCCAAACCTGTCCTGATTTACATTCCGTTATTCACACTTCACAGTGCAAGGGTGTTATCTTATAAGGGCTCCCCATCGATTAATAGCCTGACTCAAATGACACGTTTAAAGTTTATTTACTAAGCTAAATTTGTTTGATGTTTGTTTAGCGCAATTATTAGTAGTTCAATCAAATACTGGTAATCGACCAACTGTTATAAATGGGACCATATCTAGCATATGAGGATTGATGACAGATTGCTTAAATAGTGGTCGTAAAATGGGGAAGTTTGATTAGGCATGACCAATTTATCTCCCTTATTATTTTCTTCTCTTTTCTTAACCACGTGGATCACATGTGGATAATACAATTCCTCATGCTTAAGATGAAATTTTCAGTCACCCGATGTTCACTAAACTGGTACAGCGGCTACATACAATTTTCACACGTATCAAATGATAGCCATTATCATGCATGATCCTTTGCCAAACTTGTCCTGATTAACATTCCATTATTCACACTTCACAATGCAAGGGTGTTACCTTATAAGGGCTCCCCACCGATTAATAGCCTGATTCAAACTGACATGTTTAAAGTTTATTTACTAAACCTAACTTGTTTAATTTATATTTGGTGCAATTATTAGTAGTTCAATCAAAAACCGGTAATCAACCAATGTTATAAATAGGACCACATCTAGCATATGAGGATTGATGACAAATTGCCTAAACAGTGGTTGTAAAATGGGGAAGTTTGATTAGGCCTGACCAATTTATCTCCCTTATTATTTTCTTCTCTTTTCTTAGCCATGTGGATCACATGTGGATAAACAATTCCTCATGCTTAAGATGCATGGGAGGGAGAAAATTCCTAAACTATGATCAACACCGCTCCTAGTTGGTTGGGGACGGACCAAATTGCAACCCGACAAATCAACCCCATTGAGAGTGCCCCGTTTCTGTAGATTCCATACGTCGGTTGCAACCAACCTTGACCGAAATTGGAATCGCGGTCTTCAGCGATTCCGTTTTCCGATCCCAATCAATTGATTCGACGGATCCGACTTCGATTCTTGAAAAACCTAGACAGGCAAAGCGTCCGCTGGAAGATTTGGGCCCTCAAGAATCAACACCGGAGAGCGATAATTGTTTTTCTTTGTTTTTTATTTTTTTTAATTTATTCGCAGGCGCTGGTTTCTACAATTTCGAACGAACAGGCGCCATTGCCAACTGAAGATGAGCTTTGATTCGTTTCAATCTCGTTCGGCAAATTCAAATGGGAAGTCGAAGCGGAGCTTTAACTCTAACTCTTCTCACAGAACTGATGGTAGTGGTAGTGGTAGTGGCAGTGGTAGAAAGAAGCAACAGACTAACCAGAAAACCCTTGGGATGGCTTGGGGCGCCAATTCTCTATCTTCTTCGAGATCATCCACTCGGAAATCACCTTTCACTAATTTTGGAAGGTCTTTCTCCCCTTATTCTCTATTATATAGTCCGTAGACTCTGTATCCTTGTGCCTTCATTTTATTTAAGAACTTGGGAGCACCTCTCATATTCGTATTGAAACAATTCCTTGTAGTTACATGGTTGAGAAGAATCGAAAGCTTCGAGACCAGTTTGAGGCAGAAGCTTCGAGTTCTTCCCTCGGCGACTCAAATTCTGGAAAATCTCTGTTCCATGGGGTTTCAATTTTTGTTGACGGATTGACGGTTCCTTCCAGTCAGGTTTGCTTTTTGATTTTCATTGTTTATCCTGCGTGTGTTATTATTATTATTTTTTTTTACAACTTTGGAGATTGACAAGAGGCCTTCAGGAGCTTAAAGTTTACATGTTGAAGTATGGGGGACACTTTGAGAATTACTTTTCGAGGCATCGTGTGACTCATATCATCTGCAGTAATCTTCCTGATAGTAAAATCAAGAACCTGAGGTTTGTGTTGTTTTATTTACGTTTTCTCCTCCACATCCATTACATCTCTTCGCCTTGTGTAATCGTTGGTAATTTCCGTACAGGTCCTTCAGTGGCGGGCTCCCCGTTGTGAAACCCACATGGCTGCTGGATTCTGTTGCTGCCAATAGGCTTCTGAGCTGTAAGTTTTTGGTTTTTATCTTTTTTAAACTTGGCGATCTCTTGCAGTTTTCCTCCGTTGTAAAACATTTCGACTTAGGTGCTCGTGATTCTACCTTTAGACTTATTATCCTGCTCAACCTCCTTCCTTTTATTGTGAAGGGTATATTAAAGTTCAATGTTTGGTCTGCACCGTCTCTATGAAGTATTAACCCTTTTCTTTAACAATGAGGATTGAGGATTCCCGGTTGTTATTTGCAGAGTAAATATGGTTACTAGAAATCCTGCTCTAAGTATGCTCACTATTTGCACCTTTTTTTTTTTGTCTGAAATGATGGTGCACCTCGTTGAGTTTGCGTATTGTGTGGAAGACAAGAATCAATGCAAGCCATATTATACAATGTAATGGTTTGCAAATATGCATTGTATATGCTTGTATACGGTAATGAAGGCCAGTAGCACTTGCTATTGAAAAAATTGGAGGGTAGAGTCCTCCTGATGGTCCCATTAGTTCCTATGATTTATTTCTTGCTTTTAAAAAATGGCCCAAGTCTTCTCAATTTTTCCTATTTCCAGGGGTTCCTTACCAACTTGAGCAGCTTGCAAATAAAACTCGTAGTCAGCAAAAATTATCTGCCTTCTTTCCTAAAAGAAGCATTGTCTTTGAGAATGGTGAAACTTCAACAAGCTGTTGTTCACACGCTGAATTGGAGGAGCCATTGTTGATAGGTGGCACATCTAAGGGTGCATTGTTAGCTGAAGGGGGCGAATCCACAAAAGATATAAGCCAATGCGGTGGAGGATCTGTTTTTGAGAGTGGAAAACATGTTGAAGTAGAGGAAGATCCAGCTGCTGCTGAAAAATATATAGAGCTGAAAACTTCAGAACCAAGTTCTACTGATATGGAAGATGAAAATAGTATTGGAGAGGCACATCTACCCAGTCCTTGCAGGCCTTCAGCTTCAGGTAGCAGTTACTGCTTAGATAAAGCATCACCGAATTCAAGAACTGATGGACCTTCTAATATGTGCCATTCAACTCTTGGGGATCCTAATTTTGTTGAGAACTATTTCAAGGTAGTGAATGTAGACATGTAGTTGCTAATGTCTGGGTGCATTTTAATTGTATCTGTGTGTTCTGTTGTTTCCTTATGGTTATCGTTCATAGAGCACTGTGGTATCAGTTGTAATTCTGTCACTATAATCCATTTCCAAGTTGCTTGTATGAAAGAGATATTGGCCTGTGTGTGGTGTCATGTGTAAAACACTTTACGATCATCTGTCATTATAGTCCTTCATGTTGCCCAGTTGTCGGTGTGACAGGATATCTTACGTTGAAAATGGAACATTGAAATTTGGATAAGGTGCACATGTTGAAGTATCATAGTGCCATACTGCAATATTTTATAATGTTGTTGTGTAGTTGGTGCCCAAAATCTGTAACCGTTTAGGCCCTTATATTATAAATCTTCCATGTTTTCCTTGGGATTATATTGTGTTGAAAATCCATCTCTAAGTTTACTCAAATAATTAAAAAAAACTTATAATATACAATATTTATCAATAGGAAAAAAACTAATGGGATACAGATGACTTTGAATTTTGTGGAAGTCTTTATTAAATAGTTGATATTGCTATCTCCTCCATATGGTTATTTAATTCTCGATGTTTTGTGTCATCTAATCCATGGTAGGTGTAAAGAGTGGCTAAAGATCTTTAGAGTAAGGTAAAAACAAGTTGGTAACAAGGAATTGATTTATTAGGAACATTTAGGATTTTGGTTAGTGAAGATAGGATTTTTCCAGGTTTCAGCCCTTGGAGATTTCATGATAATCTGTGAATTAAAGGATGAATAGGGTTTACAAACGGCTACATGGATCCATGAGAATAATAGGGTTTACAAATGTGAAAGTAAAATATGGTTTTATTTCGTTGCTGACTGTGTGGTTTGGGTTAACTTTTGCATAGAAGGAAAATAAAATATTTGATATAGATTTAGGGATAACTTATTACATTTTGTAATAGATGAGAAAGAGTTCTACAAAAAAAAAAAAAAAAGATAAAGAGGATAGATCATACAGTTTTGGGTGAAAAAAATGGAATGGCATATCTATAATCTACTTTGTGACGGTTACCAGAAAATGACTCCAACTTTGATAAGAGAATTTAAAATACTTAAGAACTAACCAACCGACAGTCATTCCTGATGTGAAAAATTAGGGAGTATATCTTGCCATGCCTTAGTAGCTCCTTTGATGTAAACTATAACTAACATCTTGATATTGATAGGGCAACTTTTCTAGATTTATAATGATCCCCCCCCACCCCCCACTGATGTACATAAGTCACTTAATGGACTTATTATATTGCAAATAAGCCTTGGGTTGGGTCATGTATGTGTTGGACCTTGATCCCATGAGTTTTATTTGTAATGTGCCACTTTAATGGGCCTAAAATATAGGTAGAAAGTAAGAAAACGGGATTTATATTAAGTGCTCTTATTTAAGTTGTTTTAATTCAATAAAGGCCCTTTAAGCCCATCGATTGTAATGTCCTATATGGATTATTAGTTAGTCAATCCTACTTCATGTTGGAGTTATAGTCTTAGTCTATTTCAAGTCCTAGTTGTACTAGGAGTGTCTAGTCCTATTTGAAAACTAGCTCCTAGTTATAGTTTGGTTGCTGTTCTACCCTCTATAAGTAGAAGAGTTTATGTACACATAATTCTCAGATTTGAATGAATGAAGTATTGAATGATTACTCATTAGCTAAAAGTTGTTATTAAGAGGTGAGATGCCTAAACCTTTGAGGGGTGTGATACCCAAAACCTAAGGGGTGAGATACCCTTTCACCCTTCTCAACCCCTCATTGGTTCTATTCTTCTTTTCTATTTTATTTTTTGTTCCTAATTATTGTTGCTGTGAGATTTCCAAGAGAGTTTTCAGATTTGTCAGGCCCTATTAAATCAGAATCGACTAGCAAAGGAATTCTAGTTTTGAAGTCAATCGATCTCCAATATCTCCTCCATCTGAAGTTTGATCTGCCTGGTCTTGCTAGGGGCTGTTCCACATCGTTAGTGGATCAATCGATGCATCTTGGAAGAACCATTCAAGGCTACCAGTTGCTGTTCTGCAGAATCTTGCAGTTCTCTCTCTTTTAGGTCAGAATTTAAGAAGAATCATATCTTCTCAATCAGCCATCAGAATAGCTTCATATTTTCAGGTTTTTATACTCTCATCAAGAGCTTCTGTTGACCCAAAGTATAGCTCAATCAGAGGTCTCCTGGTCCAGCCGCAGAATTCTGGCAATTCTCCAATATCTCCTCCATTTGAAGTCTGATATGCCTGGTCTTGCTAGGGGCTGTTCCACATCATAAGAACCATTCAAGGCTACCAGTTGCTGTTCTGCAGAATCTTGCAGTTCTCTCTCTTTTAGGTCAAAATTTAAGAAGAATCATATCTTCTCAATCAGCCATCAGAATAGCTTCATATTTTCAAGTTTTTATACTCTCATCAAGAGCTTCCATCGACCCAAAGTATAGCTCAATCAGAGGTCCATTGGTCCAGTTGTAGTATTCTGGCAATTCTCTTTCCTAGGTTTGATTTTCAAGAAAGTGAATATATCAGCAACCGACCGTCGGAAGTCCTTTAAATTTTTAGGTTTTTTTACCCTCTCTGGGCTCCACAATCAACCAAATTTGCAGCTCAATTGGAGCCCTACAGACTTAGCCGCATTTCTCTCTCTCCAGATATATGGTTGGTCTTTCTCTCTCCTATTGGGTTGGGTTTTGGGCTGATTTTGCTCCTGTATTGGTATTGCATCCTTGGGGGTTTATTTGATGGTTTTATTTCCTTGTTTCCTGATCTTATTTCTGGTTATTATCAAGTTAGTTGTTGTGTCCTATTTGTCTTGTTTGGGGTTATAAACTGCTGGGGTAGTTTACTTGTAATCTACTCCTGCATTACCCGCACCCCCCCACCCAAAAAAAAAAAAAAGAGGTCTCAGCCGCTTAGAGAATCCATCCAAAATGCTCCCATAAATAGGGACATGACATGCTCAAAACATGTTATTTAGCACTTATTAGATACTTTAATCAACAAGACTCTTAAATTTGTTTTTTGGGCACTTACTCTTATGGAAAGTATTGTTGGAAGAAAAATCTTAAGGTTTATACTCGGTATTGCTTCAATCTTGATGCCAAGCATCTCAGACAACAACACTTTATTCACTATCTGGTTGAGTTTTTAACGTTAAGGTCCTCTTTATTTGATGGAAAAAAAAATGAGGTGGTAACAAAGGGGTGGGATATTTTGAAGGTTTTCCATATAATTTCAAAAACCAAAGTTGTTCGTTTGCATGGGGTGGTAAATTTAAAGACAACATGCATTAAATGCTTTGTTGGCTTTTGTGGCAAGGGAATTATCTCACTCTACCCTTCTTCAAAGTTCTGCCATATTAGGTAGGAGTTTGTGGGTATGGATCATATTTTCATTTTATTATTTCACCCCATTCTTTACTACTCTTCCCTTTCCTTGTCTTTAGTTCCATTTGACCCCATTACGTTTGGGCCCATGACTTTTCGTTTCCACTCCTTTTTTCCTATCAAGGTATTGGCTTGGAGAGAATTTCTATATAATGTTTCTGTTTCCATTTCCATTGACCCTCAACTTTTTCTCTCAGTTTTTATTTAACACGTAGCTCTTTGTATCCCATAAATTGATTACTTCTATTGATCTAGAACATTTGCTTCAGATTGTGCTAATGAATTTATAGTATTTTGACTCCAGACCGATCTATGATTCATCTTGATGAAAGTGCTTTGATAGTCATTTTTTTGTATGCTTCTTTTGAAACTTGGGTGGTAAAATTCATACTTTCAAAAAGAGATTGACATTGGGCATTATGATTCTATCAGGATAAAATTATAAGTGAAATATATTATTGACCTAGAGATCTATGCATGCTGGTCAATATTCACCAATTTTTTTGTATCACAAAAAAAAGTTGTACCAATTAAAATGTTTGTGTTGCTTATTGGGACAGCTTGGCTGGATATTTACATGAGAAGCTAATTTTTGAAATTTGATTGCATACATTATACCTCTTTCATGCCTATCAGGATCTCAAAATCAGAATGCCTAGAATGCAAATGCTTAAAACTTCTTGGGCAAGGACATTAGAGGGTGTTTTGTAAACACACATTTACTTGGTTTAGTATTTAGTAATAATAATAAAGTTGCTTTCTCCTTTGAATGTATTTAAGTTTCCTTGCCTCTTTGATGTTTCAAGTGCTCAACATGGTTGTTTGCTATCTCTTTTCTATCTTGTATTTGAGCAATTCCAATATCATTCTAGCTGTGGGTTTTGGGTGTTTATTTCTTTGATAATTGTTAGTTGCTTGCTTTTCACCTTATTTTGGTGGTTTGGCTTCTTTATGTTCATCACACTATCTCTTGACATGATTTTGGATGACATTCCATTGATTTTGTAATGGAATTTGTTTGAGAATGACCTTATCAGTTCCATTTATTTGTTTTTTTCTAGAACTCTCGGCTTCACTTCATAGGGACTTGGAGGAATCGGTATCGTAAGCGCTTTCCCAGCTTACCTGATGGAGAGAAATATAGAAAACGTCATGCTAATGCTCCAGCTGCCTGCCAGAGAACTTCAATTATCCATCTAGACATGGTAATTGCTCATATTAGTTTGAAGTACTTGGAAGTCCTCCACTAACTGCAATAGTAGATAGTTTGGACATGTACTTGTTTACCATGCTTTTATTTCTTGTCTATTTTCCTACTCATTATAGCCCGAGTCTTTTTTTGAAACACATTGAAACTTCATTGATGTAGGGGGTTCCTAGGTGACTAGGTCTCCTACAAGATTAACTAACTAGGTAGGGTTAACTCAAGGGGCTTAGGTAGATAGGACCAAAAAATCTCAGCAAACACGATTAAGCATGCAAGATAAAACGAGACTAATAAACAAAGTAGCCAAAAGCAATAATAATCTAGACGGAAAAACACATAAATTCTTACTCAAGTTTCAAGTGGGGACATGGGGAAGGGAACAAACGACATACGAATATTAGGTTCAGCACAAATCCATCTAGACACCCGAATTAGATATGCAAACAATCGATATCCTCTAGCAACCAACTAAAGTAGAAAATCAGCAAGGGTTCTTTGGAGATATAACAATGACGAAACAACTTAAACAATCGGTAAAAATAGGCATAAACAAAGGGCAAAGGCAGGTTTCAACGTCAATGGGCTGCAATATATAATAGGGATTAATGGAGGTGGGGAGGGTTTAGTTTAATGCTTTACCATACCGCTGTTCAGATCTGAGGAGAGAAGAAGAGATCAAGGTCCTCCAAAATAAAGAGGTTGCAGTCCACCTTTAGTTGATGAAGATAAATCCAGCCAATTGTAGAGAGATCAGCACCAGCGGAGGGTAAACAACAACTGAGAGTAGTAGCAGCAGTGCTGTAATTGCAGCAGTGTATAGCAGCAGCAGTGAGGTAATGGCAGCAGCGTGCAGCACCAGCAGTATTGTAACGACAGCAGTATGTAGCAGCAGCAGTGAGGTAAAGGCAGCAGTGTGCAGCAGCAGCAGCAGCAGTATTGTAATGGCAGTAGTATGTAGCAGCAACAGTAAGGTAAAGGCAGTAGTGTGCAGCAGCAGCAGTATTGTAGCGGCAGTAGTATGTAGCAGCAGCAGTGAGCATCGATAGGGGAGGTCACCAGTAACAAAACAGCAGCAGAAAAAAAATAAGACTGAAAAGAAAGAGAGGGAGGCGAGACAAGAAAGAAGAGAGAAGAGAGAGCCGAGAGAGTCAGAGGAAAGAGGCGAGAGAGAAAAGTGAGAAAACGAGAGAGAGAGAGAGAGAGAGAACCGTGAGGGGGTTGGGGGTTTGCTCTTAGCCTTTTTTTTAATTAACATTCATTACTTGAACCGTGGCCTAAGCCATTACATAAATATCAATTTAGTTACTAAAAATAAAAAGAGTCAATTGACTAGTAAATAAAGACTTTCTAAAAACTAATCAACCAATAAAGTAGTTTCCTAATTAATTAAAAGATTAACAAGGAAAAGAATATACTACAAATAGACTACTAAACTAATAACTAATGGGACCCACAAGATCTACTAAAATCTGGAAAGAAGAAAGGGGCTTGATCGAGCTTTCCTTCTTCCTCCTTTTCTTCTTCTTCTTTCTATTCTTCCAGCCACAAAGATGGCTGCTTCTTCTTCTTCTTGCGCCTGTACACTTTGATGTCCCCATCATTCATCCTATAAGTTGAGAATTAGTTCAAGGTCTCGGTGAGATCTCGCTAAAATCTCGTTTTTTGGCTTTGTCGAGTCGAGACCATTGGTGAGATTGGAAAATTACAATATCTGAAATCATGGTTTCTCACTGAGATTTTGGTTCATTTCCCAGTGTTGACTCGATCTGATCTAGTCACATGGTGTTTTAAACCCCATTTTGACGAGATTTTTTGCATTTCTTGCTAGATCTTGCCTTGCTATGAAGAAAAATCCCACTAGAATTTTGGTGCTGCTTCTTGCGAAATCTCACCTCTACAGTAGAGATTATCAAATTCAACACTTGGAGATTGAAGATTGACACTTTTTGATGTTTTTTAATTTTATATGCTTATTTAAGTTGTTTTACACTTTTCCTTGAATTATTTGTGTTCTAAAAGTACTAGTTATTGTATGGAATAGCCTAAGGTAGAGCTACACCATGGACTACCAACCTAGGGTCTGAAGTACCATTTTGGGTTTGATTTTTAAAAACCTAATGTTTTATTATGTTTAGAAGGTCTAAAATAGGCTAAATGACAAATTTCAAGGGCTAACTTGGCCATATGGCCATCAAAACCCATCCCCATGTTTTCCTAAGTTGTCCTGTCAAAAAATACATTGTTTCACCGAGATCTTGCCAGAACTTGGTTTTTGGCCTGGGCGAAACTGAGACCTCGAAACTTAGTTGAGAATTGTTGCTCTTTTACAATTTATCTACATTCTTGGCTGAATTTTTTCCCAGACTAACTTTTTCTATGACAACCTATGATACTCCAGGACTGTTTCTTTGTCTCAGTTGTCATCAGGAACCATCCTGAATTACGAGATAAGCCTGTAGCTGTTTGTCATTCAGACAATCCAAGGGGGACAGCTGAAATCTCTTCTGCAAATTACCCTGCTCGTGATTATGGTTGGTTTTATGCTGAGCTACCCTTACATCAGTCAACTTAATGGTTTGTGGTGTAGGGTTCCGGGCAATTTGTCTGAAGGTGAACTTTGTTTGTGTTGTTTTAGGTGTCAAGGCTGGAATATTCGTGAGGGATGCCAAAGCTCTTTGTCCTCACCTTGTCATTTTGCCTTACAACTTTGAAGCATATGAGGAGGCAATCCATATCTTTTAATTCCCTAATTTCACTTGATAGTTTATCTGTTCCCTGCAACCTACCATGACCTTGTTTCTTTTTGGAGCTTAATCTTTTTCACTAAATTTCAGGTCGCTGATCAGTTCTACGACATCTTGCACAAGCACTGCAATAAAGTGCAGGTCTGTACGTTGTAGCATGTTCTTGTTTTACACTTTCTTCTGTCTTTTTACTGTTTTGGTTGTTTTTTTATAAATTGGAATGGTTGTTGGATACAGGCAGTAAGCTGTGATGAAGCATTTTTAGATGTGATGGACCTAGAGGATGGAGATCCTGAGCATTTGGCTTCAACTATCAGGTTAGAGATTGTTGAGACAACTGGATGCACTGCAAGTGCTGGAATTGCTGAGAACATGCTCATGGCTCGCCTTGCCACAAGAACTGCTAAACCAAATGGTCAATGTTATATCCCTCATGATAAGGTATAATTTTAGCATTCTGTTTTTCCCTTGGATTTCTGGTATGAATACATTATGCATTTAAAAAGCAGAAGCAGCTAAATGTCAGAAATCAAATTGTAGATAGTGTCATTAATAACCCTTAAACTGGCTTTGTTGTAGTAATATTCTTGATGATGGATATGAATATTTATGTGCTGTGTTGATACTTGAGGGTTTATTGGATCGTTTTCATTGATGCCTATTCTTAGCAAGTTTTGTGGCGAATCCATTGTGGTTTTGTTCTCCCATTGCCATAGTAGCATGCTTATGAATCACTAGAAAAAAAGATAATAGGATGAAAGAGGATGTGTCATGGGAATTTTGAATAGTCCAAAACACCAATATGTCAAATTTTTTTCTCTTTTCTAATGCATTATGAAATATATCTCTAAAGTAATCTAGGTCCCATAAGAGATGATGTTTTAAACACCGCCCCTTTTCCCCCCCCCCCAAAAAAAAAAAAAAAAAAAGAGAGAGAGAATAATAGACGATGGTGACTTAAATTTTGTCTAGGTAGAAGTTCTGGGTGCCTACTGCCTTTTGATGTGTATAACACATTAGACACACTCAATCAGATTGCAGAAAATGGCACGTGCCATGTTTTGTAGATTCCGAGATAGGAATGTTGTTAAACTGTATTAAGGTTTTAAGGAAGAGAATCACATAATTAATAACTCAGGCACTAGGAAGCTGTTCTTTTCTTAAACTCTCATTGTGTTACCCTTTGCTAGCTTTTCTAACTTTTTTCCATTTGACTTAATCGACTTTTTTTGGGTACCCACCACTAAATCTGTACATCTTTATAATTCATAATTAAAATTTTGGAAGTCAGACTTTAACAGCATCTTTTGGCCTGTAATCTTATTTGTTTTTCAGGTCTATGACTATTTAAATGAACTTCCAATCAAGGCACTTCCAGGCATTGGGCGTGTATTAGAGGAGAAGTTGAAAAGAAGTCATATTCAAACTTGTGGCCAGTTGCATATGATTTCCAAGGTTATAAGATTTCAAATTGATATGGATTATTTTTTCTTTTGGGCAAGGATTAATCATATAACTGGTTATATCATTGTTCTGATACTTGGGGAACTGATGTGTTGCACCTTATTAGTTCATCTTGCCATAGTACTCGGTTACTTGCTATTACAATGGCACATCACTTCCAAATGGTCCTTTTATGTAGTTTCTCTTGATTTTATTTCTCTGTTGCATTTTATAAAATTTGTTGCTGGTAGCTCGTCAGTGAGCTATGTCATATATTATTTTTCTTTCTGTGATTTTTTCCCTTAATGGAGTAACAGTGAAGGTTTTAGTAACCCACTTGGTGACAAAATTGTACACATACATCAATATTATGAAAAATCCATCCGGGAGAAAAAGAAATTAACAGAAAATTTTGGGAAAGCAGATATGCAGAACCCTCCGCTCTTTTTAACTCGTGATAGGGTAGGCCTGAGCATACAGAAGAATCTCTCCCCACACTTGCTACACCTCAGACTTCAAATAAAGTGAAAACAAAATACTATCTTGCAAATTCTTTCCATACAGCTCCTGATTGGTTACTTATTTTAACATCATTGGGGAATTATTTTAGTTATGTGATGGGATTTAAATGAAATTATGGAAAAGTTCATTGTTAACTTATATAGTTATATCACTATAAGTAGAACTTAGATCTGGATAAATTTCTGTTTGAGGATGGTGATAGCAAGGGGTTTGCAATTTTTATGCTAAAAGCAAATGATAAGAGAATAATCTCATTGGCAGGACTTTGTGTTTTACATGGATATGGTGGCAATACATGTCTCTTTGAGGTTTTTGTTTACTCTGTAGTCGTGATCTACTTCTTATGGCCTGTTGCGTTTTTACATTAGATAGAGCTCCATATTACAGGGCAAGTTGGCATGAAACTGTGTTTGTATGTTACTTCACTTTGTAGTTATAAGCTTAGTTATTCTTATTTCTTGCTTACCAGATTGACGGCTTATGTCAGACAAATTGATGATCTGTTATCCCTGTTACCATGGCTGGATTGCTATAGTCCCTCCCGATTCATGCCTTACACTCAATAGTGATGAAATGGCTTGAGGCTTGACTTTGCTGGCTATTGGTGTAGATATATCAGAAACATATACAGATATACTTCATTAATATGCTTATCCGTTTCCTTACTTCATGAATATATCATTACATGAGAAGTTTCCAGACAAGAATAAACTTTATTCCTGAAGTTCTGTAAATGTCAATGTGTGGAGAATTCTACCTTTTTTAATGCTATTTATGAATTTCTTCTCCAGGAATCTCTTCAGAAAGACTTTGGTGCCAAGACTGGTGAAATGCTGTGGAATTATAGCAGAGGAATTGATAACCGAATGGTTGGAGTGGTTCAGGTTTGGTGAACGTTTTGTGTTTGTTTGACCAAATTTGTCTTCCCACGGCCATTAGTTGTTTGCCCTTGCAGCTTATGCATCAGAAAATCAACATATGTAGTTTCATTTTCTGGACAATAGCTGTGTAATTGTGTTAGTCATCCTTCTGCATTTCTTTCATGATTCTTAACTTGTTCATGCCATACCATTAAAAATTTGACCAACATTTACCTTCTTTTGGCCTGTAATTGTACAAATGTAGTTTTGGCATGAGAAAGCAACATATTGAGCCCTCCCTCCCCCTCCCACTGCTCAGAAGTCGGATGTGAACCATATACTCATGCTATAAACTCTTTTTCCTTCTCAGAAAAAAATTCCAGTCCAAAAATCACTCGCAATGTTGACATATATTTGATGATATGTGGACATGGAAAAAGCTGCAGGGTTGCTTTATATTTGTTTATGGATATAGTTTGGAGTTCAGACAGATTGTGGGAAAACCACTCCCTGAGCTAATCCTTGATAAATTATTGAAGCAAGATCAATTATTTTTCTCTTTTGTGAAGAGTATGCCTTGGGAGTGGGTTTTTAATGATGCTACAGAGCTCCGAAATACAACTAATTATTATCTTTAGCAGTTCGTCTACTCAGCTCATTCAGATTACTCGTTTAATATCCCATTTGTTATATGTGAATACAGTTTCATATTTTTTCATCCTCTCATTCTTGCTTGCACGATATATATGATCCACAGGAGACTAAATCTATAGGTGCTGAAGTGAATTGGGGTGTGAGATTCAACGATTTGAAAGATGTGGGTATCTTGCTGCATAGAAGGATTAATAATCAAAATTTTTTTTTTTCTTGTGTGATTCTGATAAGTTTGATATCTGATTCCTAATATGACCGATTCCAGAGTCATCATTTTCTTGTAAACCTTTGCAAGGAGGTTTCATTACGCTTGGAGGGATGTGGACTACAGGGGCGCACTATTACCCTAAAAGTATGTCTTGCTTTTCCCTTTTGAATAGTGTTCATTCATGATGTAATGCACTTGGTTCTCTATCTCTCTCATTTGATAGTCATTAGTTATTTGATCTTTAAATGTGGCAAATTTCGTGAGCTATAATTATAATGAACTCAAGTTGAACAATCTTCTGTTCTATTTTGTCCAACTGTTCTAGGTAAGGAAGAGAAGAAAGGATGCCGGGGAGCCTACAAAATATATGGGATGTGGGGACTGTGAAAATTTGAGCCACTCAATGACGGTACTTCTGAGGCTACAAAATGGCATAATTGCTTTTCATTTCACCTGTACATTTCTTTTGTTGCAACAAGCTAAATCTTTGGCCCTGAGGTGATGGATTTATCTCCTTATCAATTATTGCAGGTTCCAAATTCTACTGATGATGTGGATGTGCTTCAAAGGATAAGCAAACAACTTTTTGGTTCCCTTCACATCGGTAAAGAAGTTGTTTAATTATATACAAATATTGTCAAATTTTTTGAGGTTGAAAAATCTGTTGTGATTTTGGGAACTTAAGTACTGTTCCTCTACATGTATGTATTATGCATGTGTACATGTGACTAGACTGTTTTTTTGGTGCTGGTCATTAGGGTTTCACTACTCAGTAGTCAGCACATGGTCAATCAAAGCATTACATTGAAGTTCTATTCAAAAAAATAACTTTTTTCAATGCTTTGTGCTGTGGCATAGATGTCAAGGATATCCGTGGTATTGGCCTGCAAGTTTCGAAGTTGGAAAGTGCAGAATCATGTAAACAAGGTGCGGTTGACCCCTCCCCCCCAGCGGGACAAAACAGAACTTTTCCCTTCGTTATGTGAACTTGATATGGATTTTGTCGTGTGAAAGAGATGGGTTTTAGAAGATGAATGATGCAGATAAGTCACTTGATGGGCTTATTTTATTGGAAATAAATCTTAAGTTGGGTTATGTATGTGTTGGGCCTTTGATCCCATGGGTTTTCTTTGTAGGGCCGCTTTAATGGGCCTAAAATATGGGTAGAAAGTAAGAAAACGAGATTTAATTCATTAGTTTAGTTAGAGTCCTATTTTAAGTTTATATTTTTTGTTATTTCAGTTTCGTAGTCAGTTTAGGTTTCCCAATTAGTTAAGGATTAGGTTAGGCCTTTCTTTTTTAGTGTTCGAGTCAGTTTTGAATTTTCTATATAAGTTTGTAAGGGACTACAACATTGAACACGAATTTGATTGAATGAAGAAAAAGAAAGCTTTGTGTTGGGGAACTATGAGATGCAGTGTTGTGAAAGAGAACTTGGGTGAGATGCCCTAGGGAAGAGAGATGCTCGACCCAACTTATTCGCCTACCCCATTCTTTCCTTCATTCTCTTACTTCTGTTTTGTTCATACTATCTATCTCTAAGTTTGATTTTTATTGAATTTACTAAAGATCCTACCTGAGATTGGATTACAAGTGATCCAATCTTACGTTAATTGGTATTAGAGCCTAGACTAAAAGGATGGAGCCACGCGATTTTAAAAAAAAAGTTACTTCATACATGTTCCTTGATTGGGTAAAAGAATTGAACGTCTACTTTGATTCCTACAACCTGACAGAGGCACAACGACTTCAATATGTTTGCTCCCAAATGAGTGATTGTGCTAGAATCAAATGGAGATTCCGTGAAAGGTGACTTCAAGCTCAACAACATGAGCTTAGAACTTGGGAGGAGATGGAGTATGAGTTGGCAGGCATGTATGATGTACCTATCTAAGCATGAACGGAGAATGTACTTTCCTCCACCGGATTTTCAAAAGCCACCCACAATTGACAAGATCATGAAGGAATCATTGACCTCTATTGCACAACGCATTGCAAAGGAGCAACAAGAGAAGACACCTCCGACCAATGATCCAGAGTTAGAAGTTGAGGCTAGTGTTGGTGAAAATTCAGCCACTAGGTAGTCATTGATGTTCCTATTAGAGAGATTAATGTGGATAAAGTCGAAAGCAACATTGTCACAATTGTGGACAAGGAGATCGAACCCAAGGAGAATGATGCTTCAACATCTGTGATGACTGTGAACAGCCAAGAGGAAGATCCTAAGGAGCTTGAAATTGTGGAGGTCAAGAACATTGTGGTTGAAAGAAGCGTACTTGTGGATGATCCTATGGATACTTTTGAGGTTGTTGAAGCTAAGCATGTGGAGTTCGTCATCCCATTAAAGCATCTTGAAGATTGAGCTCTTCACATTCTAGACTACATCCTTATTATTAAAGAGCTATCTGAATTTTTTTACGGCTTGAAGAGGGACGTGCATCATGCTATAATCACCCTCACACTACAAAATTCGAGGATAAATTTTTTCTAAGAGAAGGAGAATTGATGCAGATAAGTCACTTAATGAGTTTATTTTATTGCGAATAAGCCTTAGGTTGGGTTATGTGTTTTGGGCCTTTGCTCCCATGGGTTTTCTTTGTAATGGGCCATAGCCTAAAATATGGGTAGAAAGTAGGAAAACGGGATTTAATTCATTAGTTTAGTTTGATTCCTGTTTTAAGTCTATATTTTTTGTTATTTCAGTTTCCTTATCAGTTTAGGTTTCCCAATTAGTTAAGGATTGGGTTAGGCCTTTCCTTTTTAGTGTTCGAGTCAGTTTTGAATCTTCTATATAAGTTTGTAAGGGGCGACAACATTGAACACGGATTTGATTGAATAAAGAAAAAGAAAGCTTTGTGCTGAAGAACTGTGAGATGAAGTGCTATGAGAAACAAGCTTGGATGAGATGCCCATGGGTGAGATGCCCTAGGGAAGAGTGAGATGCTCGACCCAACTTATTCGCCTACTCCATTCTTCCCTTCATCCTCTAACTTCTGTTTTGTTCATACTATCTGTCCCTAAATCTGATTTTTATTGAATTTACCAAAGATCCTACCTGGGATTGGATCACTTATATTAATGAAAATCTATGTATATTTAAGGTTACGGGTTGGGAACATTTGTCATAGGTTGTTATGGAATTTCTATTCTTTGGACAGATGCTTGGTGCTGTATGGTAGGCAAAAAGTTGGGTTTGCCCAGTGTTGCATCATGTATGTGTTCTAGTTACAGGTTTTCTTCTCTTAGAATTGTCTTCTGAATCATCATGTGTAGTATATTGAGCATTTCCTGTCTATTGAAAGATTGTACTTTTTTAATTAGGGCATGGATCATAACAAAGACATTAATTAGGCATCAGACATGGCTAAATTTTGGGAAATCAAGTGTCCTTGTTACATACGACTATTTTTTCCCAGTTTAAAAAAATCATTATTTTCTCTTTAAATTGGCATTGTGATCCTTTTGGATGTGAACTGTATTTGTGAATTTTGTTTGATTTGAAGGGAATGAGAAAAACTCTTTGAAATCATGGCTGCTCTCTGCCTCGGCGATTACAGAAGAACCTCATAACACCAGTTCTCTGGCCAAAAAGAGGGCTGATGAAGGTAAGCCCAATCAAATGGTATAATTGATTTACAAATGTCTTTAGCTTCTTCTTGGTCACCCCTTTTTTTATTTTCCCGTTTCTTCTTGACTAGGAATGGTTTCTGAATACTGCATGTGTATTTAAGTTTTGAGAATTTGTTGCATTAAGTCCTTAACTATTTTAGTGCAGGCTAATGCTTAGAATCCCAAATTCGTACTTCATGCTGAATGTGATTCACAAAAGCTAAAGTTAATAGCTTGTAGTATAGTTTTGTCATGGTGGTGGTGGGAAGCATAGTGTCCACCTCATTGCCTTGCTCCTTGGATGTTTCATTGTGGCATTTTCCTTGTTGCCTTCTGTGCATCGTCTTATGAACAGTGTAGGCACTATTCATTCTACTGTTGCACCCACAAGGACTTGCTCTGGTTGAGTAAAACAAAGCTTGTTTTGTATTTATGCCAATTCGTAAAGCTGTTGCAGAGCTTCTGCTTATTGTCTTGCACTGTTGCACATTGCTATAGATCTTAGGCTTTGTTATCTTTCCAGTTGTTTATTTACTGTTGCTAATTGTTGGTTATTTCTGGTTGGCATGTGAGGCTATGAGTATAATGTGTATAAGTTTCATAGGTTATTTCATACCAGCTTTGTGATTTCTATGTGAGCCAATCCTATTTAATTGGTAAAAGGATTTTGTGCATTGAATAGAGTTGTGTTATTATATGTATATGTATTTTACATTATTTCTATTGTATCTGAATTTCCTTCTTCTTGTGTAGTTTTTTTTAATCTCCACCATTGTTGATTTGTTGTTTCATTCTTTATTAGCTCTATCCAATCTTCCAATTAGGTCTCTTTAAATTAAAACATTAGCGGTATTCTGATAAATAACACTTATGATGTATGGTGCGGAATGTTGGGCAGTTAGAAGCATCATATAGATAAACTCAGTGTAGCGGAGATGAATGGAAAAACTATGAATGATGAAGTAAGGAATGATCATATTAGAGCTGATTCGAGAGTAGCTTTGATCAAGATTTATCAAGGTGATAATGTGACCAAGGCAAGGGGAGGATGATAAAAATCAAAGCGCCACCAACAAGGCGATGCCTAGGTGCCAGTCTAGGCTGAGGCACCTTGTTACCTAGGTGATGCCTAGTGATTTGATTCAGATTGAAGGAACTAAAAGAACTAGGGGTTGACCTAAAATGACCTTAGGAGAGAAGTGGTGAGGAAAGACATGCATAGCTTAGGCCCTGTATCAAGTATGACCTCGAATAGAGCTGACTGGAGGGCAAGGTTCCTTGTAGCTGACTCCATTTAGCCGGGATAAGGCTGAGTTGTTTTTGTGTTATTCTGATAAATAATGTCTCATAATAAAATCATTCTCACCAATACTGTAAATGTTGAGTGTTAAGTGTGAATACATCTTTTCCAATTGTACAAAAGATCAGGTATTTAGTAAATTGGAACAAAATTGGAAAACGTTCAAAATTAGAAAAGCTAGCTTGCAGTGGAGTATACTTATGTAAGGTTCTTACAGAACCTGTAACTGACTCTAGAGAATTCAGTCTATGTTTTGTTTTTCAGACCTGTGAACTCAATTGCATTGCTTTGAGAATGGTATCAGTCCTTGATATGCAATTAAATGCACATTTCGCAGAGATTGGGGAACAGAGTGTTGATGGAAGTTCTCATCAGCTCATCAATTCAACTGGTTCTTCATATGTGCACGCAAACCAATCAAGGGAAGCTTGTTTAAACCAGGTTTCCGCACTGCCGCCAATATACCATCTTGATAGAGGTGTTATTGAGAGTCTCCCTCCAGAAATATTTTCAGAAGTAAATGAAATGTATGGTGGGAAGTTAATTGATTTCATGGAGACAAACATAGATAGACGTAGCAGTTTAAGTGGTTCTATGTGCATCACATCACAAGTGGAAGGTAACTTCTTCTTCTTCTTCTTCTTCTTCTTTTTTTTTTTTTTTTTTTTTTTTTTTTTAATGAGCAGCGGGGGTGGTTGGTCTAAAGAACAAAAAATTGGAAGGTAACCTTTCTTATGGATATTAAAAATCCAAGCCCATACTTATTGGAATGATCCTTACATATTGATTTTGTCTAGGTGCAAGAAATAAGGGCAAGCGACCTCTTTCTCAAAATGTGGTTCACCTAAGCAGCATTGCAGCTGAAGGCACGGTTAGCATTCTTATTTATATCTATGGCTTGTTTCTTCTTCTATATGTTTTCCTCATCAACAATGTTGCGTTGGTTGTGTGAAAGGACCTTTTGTCCGGCATCTTGATAACAGAAGACAAGTAATAGAAGCTAACCTCTAACTTTTTGTATATCTTATGGTGTTCATTTATGTCCTACTATGCTTTTACCAACTACAATTAAGGGGAAAATGTTATGGAACTGCTCTAAGGTCAGTCAAACTTTATGGAGATAAACATGGGTGTTTAAGAATGACATGTGTGTATGGCTCATGTTTCATGCCATTCCCATTGCCACGTAAAACATTTTGGTTTGAGGAATGTCTCTCTGATATTAGTTTTAGAAAGTTTTAATTTACATTATTAGTATTGGATAGGTTTAATTTAGATGAGTTTTGCTTATTTTATTTTATGAAATGTTAATGATCCATGCTGCATCTCCCAGTGGCAACCAGTACTAGGTTTGGATCCTGACACACTTCTTTTCTTGTTTCAATGCATCAGTCTCCAGAAACTGAAGCAGGAGTTCTAGGGAGAAATATCTCCGCAAAATTGCCAGTGCCATCTCCTGAAACTGAAAAGGCAAATCAGGTTTTTTTTTTCATTTTATGTATTTCCATTATTTCCATAGGTATCATGCACAGCAAAATATGAATTATATCTTCTTTCAGGTGAGGCAGAATACATTACAGGAAATTCAGTCACTTCCTGTTTCTACACCAGGATCCTCAAATTTCAATATGACTACTATGGGTGCTGATCAAGTAGATTTAATGCCTGCCTCTTTAAGTCAAATTGATATTTCAGTTTTGCAACAATTACCTGAAGAACTGAAGGTTGACATACTGGAGTTACTTCCCGCACACAGAATGCCAGAATGTTCTAGTGATGCTACTCTAGATCCCCCAAGGGAATACTGTCATGAAAAATTTGGAAAGAAGAACATTGCTAATCGTTTGAGTGGATCTGAGTCAGCTTCAGAGAATAGTATTTGGGCTGGAAATCCTCCAAAATGGGTTGGGAAATTCAAAGCCAGCAGATGCTTGATTTTGAACATGTTTTCTGAGTTATATTACTTATCTGGGATGACTGGGCTTTTATCATCAATTCTTCAACGTGCATTTTCTATGTCTTCCTTTTCTCTGGATGCAAGTCCTGATGTTTGGGATGAAGCTATTTGCAGCTTATTTGAGCTTCTGAAGCAGTACATTGAATTAAAGGTTGAATCAGATATTGAGGAGATCTACGTTTGCTTTCGTTTTCTCAGAAGGTAGACAAAGAAGACAATATTTGTTTCCATTTTCTGTGAAAAGACTCATGCAGGAGATGTTATGGTGTTAAAATTGCTTTTTCATTGATAGTAGTTTTGATACTGCTTTGGTCTTATTACATTCATTCTCTAGTGACTTATATTTAAGTATTACTAGCATAGTTCTAGGGGGCTCCTTTGCTTAATATGAAAAATATATGAGGTTGAGGGGTTCATTTTCTGTTTCCAAATTTTGTAATTTCACTTTCTGTTTTGGACCTGAGCTCTATAAGATTCATGTAAGAGGTCTGTGGCCATCAGTTTTAGTTCATCTTGTCAAGAAATATTTTGACAGCTCTTGTTACTTGTGGGCAAGGATGAGTGTCGCCAAGTTCTCTTGGTTCCGTAGTTGTCAAGGCGTCATCTAGGCAGTGCCTAGGTGCTTCGTTGGTGTTGCCTTGGTTTTTTCTCCTTCCACTGCCTTGGGTTGCCAGCTAGCTGCCTTGACAACCATGTTTGGTTCTTCTTCGATATAATGTTTTTATTACTTCTTAAAATATTTGAGCAGTTATTAAATCAGAATGATAATAACTCAAATCAAACCAGTGGAGTGGCAGTCATCCTATCCATTGTGTCCATTATCTGGGCGCTGTTTGGAATCTTCTATGCATCCACTTGTGGCTTTCAAGGTGTAACATTAGTAAAATTGGATTGCTTCTGGAAACAACCATGAGGACAGACAACTAATGACCCTCTCCTTGACTGCATGCTAAAAGCTTAATCCTCGAAACGTGTTAGCTCAGCCAGGTAGAAGCCCTTGTTTTGGAGCTCCCCAAAATGGAATTTTATAATGTTCTTTGTTTGTAATTCCATATTTGTTGCTCATATTTGAAAATTTTGCTTGGAACCCTCAGTAGAATATTGTCAATTTAATATCTTACCATTTTTAAGTTTATTTCTTCTTCCTTGTTCTTAGGGGTACACAATCAAGGTTAGGGAAGTAGTTCATGACTGGTTCTGAATCATGGCTTTGGTCCAATTGTCTATTTGCAATGACGCTACTTCCAGTATATTTCTTGCATTCCTTGATCTACATATTGTTTGTATGTTTTTCCTTTTTCTTTTTTTGCATGAGACAGTGCATATGGGGGGAGCAATGCCGCCTCCATATGTATGTGCTTTCTTTCTCTTCTGGGAAAAATCCATTAGCTTAATTACCAGTTATCATCAACTCCAGATTACAGTTACTGTTTCTCCTTTCACATTATTAGCCATTTGAATGTTATAATTGTCTGATTACCATGATGTACCCTTGTGTAGTGGTGCATTTTAATATTGAAAATTAGAACGTCCTAGTTTGTGTTGCTAAAGTGCTAACCAATAAGGAAGGCATCCTAGCAATGCTTCCCACCCCAGTGATGAGGTTTCTTCACTTCTTGAGTTACTCTGTATGACGGCACTCAATGATACAGATAATAATCAATTCTTACCATAGTTGATATGATTTTTCTTATTTTCTATAACCTGCTGCAGTATGGACATGGGCATTATTCACTGTAGCCTTTTATGTTGTTAGGTAGCACAGATTTTAACTGCAACTTGGTAATCCATCAGGTTCACTATGAAGTCGAGGTTTTTCTTACAAGTATATGATGTCGTTCTTCCTTTCCTTCAGGTACATATTTTTCTTTGCCCGTTATATCTTGTTAAGATTTGCTTGGATGGATGAGCTTACATGCCTTTCTTTGTGTAACAATTATAATATCTTATTCCAAAGGTTCTCTTTTTCCCACATTAAGTAATAGTGTTCCCTGTTTTGACATGGAAATAGCAACGTAAGCCGAATTCTTGAATATAAGCAGATCTTTAATAATTTATGCTTTGAGTTTAATATTATCCCATGCTTTTTTTTTTTTTTACTTGAGATATGGTCAAATTGACTTCTTTGTACTTTAAAAAAATTGCATCGAAGTTATATAATTTAGTGAGTTTCATGGATTGCATTAAGTCAGAAAATTCCTGAGCATCTTCAAGTTTGTATTTTATCTGTATGTTTTTTACCTCCCATGTTAGTTATTAACTTGGTGCAAAGTGTTTCTCATTATTTTTGATTTTGCTAATTCTCTGATTGCTAATGTTCATTTTTCTAGAGTTCCATCAATGAATGCTATGGTGGATACTTGAATATTTCAAATGCAGAGTAGGGTGTCACTATCATACATTACTGAACCAGCTTGATCCCTTCCCCAGGTAAGGCATCTTACCAATTGGCATTTTCAGGAGTTCTAGAGTCCTTACATTACATTCAGGTGCTTAGCAGTCATTTTTCTTATTTATAGCATAATAATGTTCTAGATTAGAAATTATCTTTGTGATTCTTCAGTAAATTGCAAGAAAAAAAACCCAAGTTTTTTGAAGTATAATTTGGTTGCATACTTGGGAAGTTCACTTTTGATATGAAATGTGCCACCTGAGGAACTCTAGGAATGCTTGTCAACCGCCCATTAGCTTAGGAGTTTGGGTGGGCATTAAAGCGCAAATAAATGGGGTGGGCTTCTATTTAATCCATCTCTCTGCAGAAGCCCGAGTGTTCAACCAAATTGTGGCTCACACTATACCACCTTGAGGCATATTTGAAGGGTCAAAAGGACAAGGCCGAATATCTTGGATCTTTCTTCTTCTGCTCTCTTGTCTCTGCATTCATGGGCTTCTTGGCAGCATTTAACTGCCATGTTTGTTTGACTACACAGGCTCGATTATCACTTGAGCGGTCTTAACTGCTAAGGAGTGTTGATTTTGTTAAACTGTTTTGGTTTTTGCAGAAAACTGAATGAACTGGCGGGCGTAGGGCTTCGTTAAAGTTTCATCACTCTGCAGCTCTGTTATAATGTCAGAATCTCTTCACCTTTAAAGAGGGTAGGTTTTCCAACTTAAGGTTTACTACTTCTTCTTCTTCTTCTTCTTCTTCTTCTCCTTTTTTTTTTTTTTTTTTTTTTTTTTTTGTATAATGGGAATCCTGACTAAGCATATAACCTCTTATGATGTTTTGAAGATGAAAGTTATGGTACTGGATCCTGCTTTGATGTCTAATCTTGTTAGACTCATTTTTTATTCCAGAATGTTGGCAATATTTCTGTGTGCTTGGAGGAGACTTGTGGTTTTCCTTTTCATCCTCTCACTTTTCCTTGTGAGTACTTGGTGGAGCTTTGATTGTTACTGTGAATGAAGCCATTGGTGAGTAGTGATTTCCCACTTTTCTACTCTGAATCTTAAATTTCTGTTGTTATTCCCAGGACTTATTTTATCCAGCTACATAAACCAAATGCCAATATATATCACTTTTTTCATACTATGCTTCCACCATTTTGGTTGGTGCTTTGCTTGCATGTTTGTGCAATTCACTGTGGCACAGGGGTTTAGTTGTTCTATTGTTAGCATTTGTAGAGCCAAACTTTTAACGGTAGATTCAATTCATTTTCTCCACCGGCATTATGATCTACAAACTGCTGGGAGGTTTAGTTTTTGGTTTGCCGATTTTCCTGCTTAATCACTTGGGTTGGAGTGATGTGTATGACATGTTCACTGTTAGGGGCCAATAGCTTCCAAACTTTTCAAGCGGTTGTGTAAATTTTTCTTATTGACAAGTTCTAGAATGATCATTGAGTTGCTTTCTTCTTAGGATATTTTTGGTAGTCATCATTATTTATTTATTTGGTTTTTTTTGGGGGTGGAGGGGAGGTTGGCTTGGGGTGGTGGTTGGTCAGGAGGGCAGAAAATCATTACCATTGTTTCCCTTCTTGATGTGAGAGTAGTCAAGCTATTTGTTTATATGCAAGAGGTGAAAAATATAAAAATTTAGAGTTAACATCTCAACATATTGCGTAGCCCCTATTAATTTCGTCTGCTGGGCTAATACAGAGAACAAACATCAATGTTACAATTGGAGTCCCGACACTATTGAAGAAGTTTTTTCTGCAACTCTCTATTGGTTGAACATTGACAAAATGCGATAGGTGCAGACTTAAAATTGTGGGTCTTAACATCTGAAAATATGCAAGGATCATCCTTCAAAATCATTGTTGGCTATTTGAGTTCCCCCCCCCCCCCCCCCTTGTATAAGATTCTCATGGCCCCAATTGCACAAATGTGAAACGAAATCCTTGAGTTTCCACTTTTGAAGTTAATTTTTGCAATCTCAGGTGCTAAATGTGTTACTTAGACGTTGATACTGCTTTCAACGAGATGATGGTGATTTAAGAAGGGTTGAAGCTGCTGCTGGTAAAGAGATTCCTAATTTGGTGTGTTCGGAATCTTAAGGTGTCTGGGGGGATTGATATACTATGCTGCTACACTCCTCCCCCCTTGGTCTGTGCTATGGCTCCTCCATTTTCCTTTTAGGAAAGGACACCTCCATCTAATTGAGAAGGCAAAAGGAATCTCTTGTTAATAGCAGTTCTGAATTTTGATTTAGTGTCGAACCAATTCTGGTGCTTTCTTGCTGGTCTTTTTTTTGTAGATGAGAGACATTTTTGTATAGCTGACTGGTTGAAAGAGGTCACAGAGTTTATAAATACTATCTATAGGTTGTAAATCGCTGTTCATACCTTGTAAATATGTTTTTACTCTGCCTTCCCTTCCCCAACCTCCATCCAAGTACCCAACATCCACCCCCACACACCCCCCCCCCCCAAAAAAAAGAAAAAAAGAAAAGGGCAGGCCAAAAAGAAGCCTCAAGTTTCATCTCTGGGTCAGATGGACTAGAACGGTTTGTGTTTTGATAAATTGAGAATTTGATTTTTTTTTTTTTTTTTTTTAGGGGGTGGGTGGTTTGTTGAAAATTTAGCTTGTTTTAGATTTTCATTTCTAATAATTGAACCAGAAAATCTTAAGACCAAACTACCTATTTTGGGCTAAAAAATCTTTCCAAACCCTGAAATGGGAAATGAAAAGCTATACCAAAAAAGTTACTCTAGTCTGCCCTTTTAACCCTTCCATGTTCCTTTATGACCAAGATGGCTCTATATGCAGTAGCCGAGAGATGGTGGGCTGTAAAAAATATTGAGAACCTATATTTCTTACCTCATGATCCTTAGGATGTAAATGGATACTTGAAAATTTAAATTTAATTCGCTTTCGTTTCCCAAATTTGGTTATAGGGTATTTGGATACGAATTAGGTTAATTAAGAATATAATTTATTTGATTCAAATAGATTTTCAATTAATAATAAAAGATTAACTAGTGATCTTGAGGGTTTTTGAAGATTTTAATAGATGCTAGAGATGAGGAAAAGAACTTAGGGACGTGAATTTAGAGTGAATTGTATATCAGGGGGAGGAAGGTTTGGGTTACAACAGGAATGTCAGTAGAAAATCCGGAGTCAATCTGCATTCATATCCGGTCAGGTGATCTGTTAACATCTCTAGTTATACCTAATCTAAATGTTTTGGCTCTCTCAGCCGAAGTCCTTGCTAGACCCTGCATGTCCATTTCTGTGGAGAATGGTTTGCGTTACCGTGACATGGAAAGATATGGAAGTTTGAAAGGGCATTTTAAGCATTGTCAACCCTGAACCGGTGAATGTGTCAGTGGGAGATCAGTGCAGGTATGGTGACGAACGGGATTTGATAGCAAAACCGGATAACAACTCAGGTATACATGAAATTCTGGTAGATTGTTCTTGGAAACAACATGGGAGTAGCAGTTAAACCAAGTGGAACATGACAGGAGAAGAGCAGCAGATTTTGAAAACCCGGATCAGTTCAGAATCGGCACCTTCTAGGTGCCCTAACCTTATAATTTTGGAATTAGATCAACCAATCGCCCCGATTTTTAGAACCTTGCTGGTCATGGTCATGCTCAAACTTTGGCATCGACATCTTGTTTCCATGTAGGGTATTGTGAATTTGTGAGCATGGTTTCAAATATCAGTGTCAGTGGAACGATTCTTCGTAAGCGTAAATTTATCTAAAAATAAATTTTCTGATTAAAAGTATTAGCAAAATCATCTGATACATATCAATACTGGTATTGCTCAGCACCAATGGATATCGATACCAATATTTAAAAGCATAACTGTGATGAATAACATTGATCTATGAATCTATGGAGAGATGGACACTAAGAAGCTACCACTATGATTCGAATATTCCTGTTTTTTATGAAAAGAGGCTCCGATTATTGTGAATATATAATTTAATCTGGACCCACAATGCACCACCAAACATGGATTGAGGAATCAGAATTGGTGACATCAGATCCCGAAATTTTTTTTCCCTTTTATATTCGGTGGTTAATCATGTTTGGTCTCGTTTTTGACTATTGTTTTCTCTCTTTTAATTAATAAAATAGAGGGAAAAAAACAACTTTAATATAACATATAACAAAAATCAAACAACCGGATTCCATTTCTAGGGTTTCGATTGATTCCATTGATTCATTGAGAACCAATCCCTTACTCTTGAACCTTGGCACCAAGTCATCTGTTTCATTCTTCAGCCAAGTGTGGTGGTTACTCCAGTGCAATTAATTTTTTTTCCATAAAAGGGAAAAAGATCCCCACGCCAATATTGCATTGAGGGAATCCTTTCTCAAGCCCTCTCACATTTTAACTATGTGAGACCCGTACCAACATTCTCTTTTCTCCTTGAACGTGTGGATCTCCTTTTCCGAAATATTTTCAAGGCAGTGTTTGGTGTAGTATGAAAGATTCCTCCCACATTGACAGAATGGAGAACCCTCTACCTTTATCAATCATAGAGAATGATTTCGATTTTTAACAATTCATGAACTTTTAATTGTGAGGCATTGATGTTTGCCAATAAAGCCAACACTTGGGATATTATCTTTGCCAATTTAGTCTCTGGTCATTGAGAGAAACTCTTAAAGATCTTGTTGCTGCTAGTCTTTGAAAGCAAGATCACCATAGGTGATCAGACCTAACCTTGAAGACATCTGGAAATATATCCCAAGGCTTCAATGTTTCATTTTTTTCTATTCTTCTTTCTCTTTGTCACATATTTCAGTTTTTAATTACATGATCCCAAGGCTTCTGTCTTTATTTTTGTATGCTCTGAGCCTTGATCGTCCTCTAATTTAAGTTACTAATAAACAAATAATAGAACAGTCTTTGGGCCTAACAGTCGTGGGTGTTAAGATAGCATTAGCAAAACCCTGTAGGATGCTCTTCTTGTCAAAGTCAGTCTTTACCTTCTCCGCTTGAAAACGTAATCTGTGGAGTCTAAAACAATAAAATTACAGTCAGGGGGTGGGTCAAGAAATTAACATGAAAAAAAAAAAAAAAAAAACAAACCATAGGTGGGTAGGGAAATCCATATTGGAATATTGGAGGTGTGATACCTTGTATTCAGTCATTTGCATTTGTGGCTGATTTTTGAAGGATTGTTAAGAGGTCATCGGGTAATATTTATATTTTGATAATATATGTCTATGTAGGGTTTCTCCATCTATTTGTGGTGAGATGGATCTTTTTGCAATCAGAGAGGCATGAGAACAAGTTATTGTAACTTTATTTTTCCATCTAATGCGGACATAGACAATCTTGACAATCTTATCAGATAATGTAAATTCTAGTGTTGTGAATTTTTTTTGCACTTTTTATTCTTTTCTGCATTGTGTAAAGTATTGGTTTCTACATGGAAAAACTAGAACATTATCCGGTGGACCAATCCAAGCCCATCTCCTAGTCATCCTTGCTACATTAAACTTTGGCAAAGATGACCCCACGAAATGACTTCACAAGTCAAAATGGTTTTAAGAAAATAGTCCAATACAAATATCGTTCGAGTCTGGATCACCCACTCATACGTGGCATGAAAGGACATTTATGGAATTAGAAGGACACAAAACCATATATGAAGCATTCATGCAAGAGTAGGTGATCCGGGGCTCTAATCAAATACTTCACATATTTTTAAGAGTTGCTTGGTGTCTTCATTGGAGTACTACTATAGAAGAACCCACCAGGATTATTCCTATAACCTATCCTTATTCTTATTTCAGTTCCCATTGCTGCAAACTAAGGAACTGTATAGCTAACGGGTTGGCTTGGTTAGGTTGCAATTTCTGAAACCTATCCTCCTTGACCAATATTAATTTTACGATGAAGCCTAATTTTATATTGCCTACCCAGACTCAAAATCAGTATCAAGAGAAAAATTTATCAGTTATGCCCAACCAAATCACCCCTAAACCAAAAGAAAAAGGGGAAATTTGCAGATCAAGCTCAAATTATTTCTTTAAAGAATGAAGAATCTCTCCAGAGTATACACAAATCTCATTTACAATCCTTAGGAGATAAGAAACTAATTACATATAGGAAAGAAATCTCAACCTCCCCAGTTAATAAGAGAAGAAGAAGAGGGAGAGGTAAAACTAATTACAAGGGAATCACCCAAAAACAAAAACTACTTGTAAAGGCTAGTGGCCAGGACCTTTCTCACTGGGTCCGGCTGAAGTGAGCTGATATGCTAGAGTACTCCTTTCACTAGCACGGCCATGAGTGTTGTTATTGGAAGAAACAGAGATGGGAGCTGCTGAGACAGGGCTGGTGTCTCCATCACTCTCTTGGCAACCTCCCTTCTCCATCATCGACCTAAGAGTTCTGGAATCCACAACTCTAGGCTGCATCATCAGGACCACCACCATAAACATAATAGCCACCCACAAGTGTTTGTTTGAAGTCCTTGAGACCTTATTCCTCTTCAAACACAAACCCATCTCTGGTTTCCCCCTATAAGCTCCCTTTCTCTCTTTTAACTATGATGGTCTATTCTATACTTCTCTTCTTTGGCTTAATGGCTTATATATATAAAATATACGATGGGTTTGTTAAAGGACGGTGAAGGTGAAGGCCCTTTAGCCTTTAAGGGTTATGGGTTCTTCAAACTCACTACTCTCATGTTCCATGGAGATTGGAAAGAGACATCTTTTTAACTTTAAGGTTCACACTTGGGCTGGTTCCAATTTATGACCTTACATGAGAAAGGAGAGGAGAGGGCCAGAGTGGGGTCAAGGAGGGCGGTGCTGTTGGATGGACTGAGATCTGTAAACGTACCTGACCATACAAATTGATAGTAAGAATATTCTCATTCTCTGTGATAAACTAAAAAGGTTGGTGTCAATGGCACCGCAAGATAAGAGAGATCCTTCCAATGACCTGGTTCACTTTTGACCCATTTTTTTTCTCAACTTGTTTCATTCACCATTTTCACCACAACCTTTCATCAGTTTCAAAAGACCCATTCAATTCGACAGTCCAAAAGTAGTGATATTTTATAGTACTTAACGGTGACGAAATTAAGGAATGTTATCAAGGAATAAAGGGGAGGTTTGATCACCATGACCTTAGCAACATTTTTGGTGTCCATTGGATTGGCCAGAGGGGAATAGAGGACCCCACCAAATGGTTTTAGTTTCCAATCAAAGCCTCACCATGACCTTAGCAACATTTTTTGTATCCATTGGTTTGGTCAGTGAGGAACAGAGGACTCCACCGCATGGTTTTAATTTCTAATCAAATTTATGAAATGGATTATATGGTATCATTCACACTCAAACTCAATGTCACACCTATATATCAAAGTTTGTAGCTGGTTAGGGCCATTGCCTAGTGCTGATCCCACCTATGCAGGTCTTGGGAGGGATGAGTTTGAAGTTGGTCTTAGTTAGGGGTGTCATCAACTGGACAGGCCTAATCAATCTCCACCATTTGAAGGCTCTGCATCGTTTTTGTTAGTTTAGGTAATCAGACCTTGTAGGTCAAGGCATGAAAATCTTTTATTTTTCTATTTGAATCTTTGGCTATAGATAAGCCTTAAATGGATTAATCAGGCTATAAACAGCTGATTATCTATTGGTCACAACATTCAACGGGTCTAAATCAAGAGATCGTTGGGTGACCCAATTATTAATTGGTCGATGCTTGAGGTGTCTACATGATATGTTTAGTAAACAGTCGGGCTGGTTTCAGGCTTCCAACGATTGGTTCAAGTTGGGCCTACCAATGCCAGCCAACTTTTGGCATTTTTGCAGAAAGTAACCATTCTCTAAACTCGAACCCAATATGTTGCCTCAGCTATAGAAACACAACCCTAAAATGATGCAGAATAGAATAAGAAAACAATAACAAATAATCACACAATGCACACAGATTTATGTGGTTCGGCCAAATGTGCCTACTTCCATGGTAATATAAGATCCTACTTTTTGTACAAAAAAAAAATGAAATACACACACATATATATAAACGATCTTGCTTCGCTATCAATAAAGCATTGGATTACAACACTTGTATTTGCACCTCTTTCTAAACTTTCTTACAAAGAAAAGAAACCTCATTACAAATAAGAAAGTGAAACCCTATATAAAAAATTTGTAAAAATACCCATATATCCTACAGTTCTCAGAAATCAATCCACTTTTATCACAAATGGAATTAAAATCGTTCCCCCAACATCAACCGCCCATGTATGTCATCATTGCTCTAAACAATAGCCCCTAGACTCCTAGAGTTTGTAATTGGTTGTAACAAGGGAAGGGGAGGGGAGGGGAGGGGAGGGGAGGGGAGGGGGTGTTGGGGAGCATATAACAGGGAAGGCATTTTGATTACAAGAATTTCGACTAATCAAATGCACTGGGTTTGAGTTTGACCCAGTATGGCTAGGACGAACAGGCATGTCTTCCTAATTGGGTATTTGGTATTCTTCAGACCCAACTAAACACGCAAGAGAAAGAAGAAGCAGAAGAGATATATAGGTAGGTAGGTCTAAGAGGTTGGTGCTTATTTGAAGTTAAGACTAGTCCCCTAATAATTTTCAAATGTAAGAAAACGAAATATCAAGTTTCATGGTTAGAAAACAAAAGCTTGACGTAGTTTCCATTTCTTTAACTATTAATTTGATCTTCAATTTTCAATATTTTGTCAACATTCTTCCGTTAAACTGAGCTGCTGCTTGCACAGCAGACCAGTAATCCTCAACTTAAATTCTTCGGGGTAGGTGTGTTGTCATTGTCTCTATCTTCTTCCAAAAGAGCCAAAAGGGTGAAAGGATTTGGGTAGAACCAAAAAGGTTAGAAGTATACACCATCTACGAACAATTTGCTCATATATCATTTGAGGGTGTTCAATCCAAAAGCTCGAGCTTCAGAGTGGAGAGACCCTCTCAAACTCATAACCTCAACAACATTACATTACCCGATAGACATATGACTAAACCTTTCATTCTTTGCCATGAATTGTCCTCACGTCATTAGAAATGAAGTACATTATAGTTTATAATCTAGATTAATCGTGTGTCAAAAATTTTTTTTTTTTTGGTAGAATCGTGTGTCAAATTCTATCCTTCTAAAAACAAATATGAAAAGATTTCACTGACTAGAAGTGTGGGTAGCTCCAACATAAATGCAAGGGCCACTTGAAAGCATCAACAAGATAGACAATATCACCTTTCATGGGGATGGGGCAAATTAAGAGGATGGTTGGTTTGAATCACTATTGCCTTTAAGCATGGCATGTTTTGACGTTTCCTTAGTACTAACTATGGTTTCAAGTATCGATCTAGTGTTGGTCGTATCATATAAATATCGGCTGAGACCAATCCCTGATCCCTAATCAATCTGGATTGATTCATGGGTAAAATAGTAAAAAATTAGTACTTTTTATAAAAAGTAGAGGCAAAATCGACCAATATCGTCCCTTAAATCCTTGATAGTAACACAGTTGTAGACCGTGAATTTAGACTTTTCCATTCTTATTACTCTAATATCTAAGCCCTTATTTTTCCCATGTAAACAGTGTACAGACTTGAATTGATCAAAGATCAGTCCAAAACATTCCATCAACACCCAACACTCATAACACAGATGCAGCCTCAAATTAATGGTTAGTGTCTGTTTGTAATCCTAATCCTTTTCAATTTTCAATCATGCAATTTTCTATTAAAATTAATATCTCTCTGTACCCATGACACTTGTACATTTTCTTAATTCAATAGTGGTATACGTTTTTTCAAATTCAAATCCATTTTAACACATCAAATGTTTAAACTCCTAAATCCATTCGATTTTGAAAACATAGCATACACACATAAAATTACAAAAAAATTAGAGAGGATCTAAATGCCAATTTTATAATGGCCTACATCGTGTTTGGGTCCATGTGAACCACGCAACCTTTTGATAAGTTGTTGTTGTTGTTGAAAATTAATAAGATAAATTGGATAGGAAAAAAGAGGCTTTGACTAATGTGTATGTATACTTCGTCAAATATAAAAGGTAGGAATGAGATCATGAGGAGGAGGGTTTGAAGACCGCAAGAGGGGAGACTTAGAGAGCAGATTTAAAATAGTTTTACTTGAATTATTGTACTAAGAACAGAACTATAGTTCCCACGTCAATTTGTTTAGGTTTTTGATATCTCTGTATACCATATACTTGAAGAGCTCTTTTCAAATCTCTTTGTTACTAAAACAATTTTACTGGAAAACCAAATTCTTCACCTATAGTTTCAAAGCCCAAATCTAAGAATCCACGCAAGAGACGCAGGGACGAAAGGTCAAGTACCTGGAAAAAGTCACAGTCGTGCCACGCATTGAACTTTTATGTCTACAACCATAAACACACCACAGTTCACACACGTGTTTGAGCAAGCAGAAAGAGTTGACAAATGTGTAGGAGGAGGAGATTCTACTATTGAAGTGGAGAGAACAAAAACTGTTTTCTGATGGACCCAAGTAGTAATATGTGTTAGGTAAAAGTGAGTCATGGGATAGGCAACCAACACTCAAAAATCGCCCCAAAAGCCTCTCTCTGTTCTCACTTTTCACACAATCTGACCTGAAATGGAAAGGAAGAGAGAGTGAAGAAGAAATTAGAAATTAGAAATTTTAGAACCCAATAACAATGTTTTTCTTTACCAGACATTGACACTCACATCGATCCAGATTATATCCCATAAAATAAAATAAAAACTGGTCTTCAAGTTCTTCAAATTCTTGGGTTTTACGCATTCAATTTTGGGGTTTTTTGAAAAATACTATTTTATCTGTCTCTTGTCTTATCTTCCCCTGTTTTTTCCATCTCAACCAGTCCATCACTCCCCAGGAAACACAAGAATAACGTCCTTCCCCCGCCGATTCGCCAAGTCAAAAGACGGAAAGGCATCATCATCCTTTCACTTTTCGGTCATATATAGCTAGCTAGGATTCCTTTCTTCCTTATTCCCAGAGCCAATCTTTATTTAAAACTACTAGATCATCATCTTCAATTAACACCCAAAATGATGAAACTTCGTTATGAACTTCTCTTGTCTTTCAGTTCCATTGCTGTCCTCATCTTCCTCCTACTGCTTCTCTCTCATTCCATGGCTGTGGACTGCTTCAGGCCTCTCAATAATCATCCTTCTTCTTCTTCCATTCATGGGTTCACCATCAGAAGAGCATATTCTGGTCCAAGCAAAGGTGGTTCTGGACATTAACCCAGCTAGCAGCTGCCTCGATCATTCTTCGTTTCAAGATTTTGAGAGATCGAGGAGACACAGTATTGGATTGCCCACTTCAATCTAAGGCGCTTATGATACTTGGGTGCTGCAGAAAGAGCTAGCACGTTAATTAAACAGTTACACGTACAGATACTAGTTCTTTTTCATTCTTTGTAATTAGTTATGTAATCCGTATTACCATAAATGAGATTTGAATAGTTGATGTTCGTTTCTTTTTTCCTTCTTCTTATCTCTTACATTCCTAGTTGGCCCCTTGGTTCCAAATTTTGTTTTTGTTTAGAAGAAGAAGAATAGTGTGGAAGAGCAAGAGATTATAAAATATATGTAATTGTAGAACTAATTAATTGGGTTGGTAAGGTACTAATTGAGTTAGTTAACAAATTAATGCCATGAGACACGGAGATTTGGAATACGTAATTAGGAATTAATGTTATAAAATAGTGGAGATAATTTGGTCTCCCTATTGGGTAGCAAAGGACCGAAGATGCAGAAGCAAACTATTGCTTTCATTAATCCTCCTATATAGTTCAGTAGAGATTAAATTAAAAAAGAACTGGAGCATGGTTATTCATCAAGTGACCTCAGAATAGATGTACCATAGAGAGATAAATTTCCAATGTTGGTAAGATAATTACATAGGACGCGTAAATTAGTTAAGGATGTCAATCGATTTGGTTTCAATTTTTGGTTCAGGATATAATATATACAAACTGAAATTGAATATTTTTTATTAACCTGTTTTTATTCGGTTTTCTGTATTCAGTTTCATTCAGTAATGTAAACAGGTAATTCGGTAAAAATTTTTCATTTTTATTTGGTTCATTTTTTTGATTCTTACGAGACTTTGAGAATGTCTCAGGCTTGAAGAAACAAGATATGAAAGAAGAAATAAGAAAAGTACAGAACTGAAGATGATAAATAAGAAGAACCATTAATGGAAGGTGGAGGAGGAAAACACGAAGTGAAAACTGAAATCTTAAGAACTCATATTTTAGCTTTTGATTCCAGGCTATACTTCATTCGATCGGTTCACATCAATGCGTTATTTAATTGTGAGTATGAAGTTTTTGTGGGCCAATGTTAATCTGAGCCCCGGACAGGTCCAATCTTCTTAGATTAGAATTGGGCCTTTTCTGGGGTAATCCTTGGGCCTTCCAAGCCCAGGAAGGTGTAGCCTAACTTGAGTACTACTTATATGGGCTTGCCTCCTTGTATAGAATTGCAGATTTACTGGCTTTTAATTTGGATAAATCCAGCGGGCCGTCTTGCATGGACTTGGACTTTTCATATATGCCTAGGGATCCGCATAGCCCTCGATTTATGTGTTATTTATCCATTCTCACTTTTTTTTTTTTTTTTTTTTATGCCAATGTTGGTTACTGGATAACTCTCTTCAATTATTCTTGGGATGGGAGGGAGAGTAGGTCTTGTTTCGTATTTGTTAATTCATTTCTGATTTACACCACTTCAGGCAGATAAAGGAGCTGCAAAAGCTATGCTTGTCAATCAAGTAGGTGATTTTGGATCAGTTCCTGGGATTTTGGATTGTTTCACTTTTTTTTAATTAATATTTAAAAATGGAGAAATTTTTTTTTTAAATAAATAAATTAACGGAAAATTACCAGTTTAACTCATTACTCGTACGAGCAAACGATCCGCTCTCATTCATCAATAGCCGCATTTTGCAAGAACACTGGAGTCCATGTCTCTCGAAGCCTTCTCTGTTCACTTTCTTCCTCCGCATCAGAGACTCCCTCAACCTGGACATTCCGAGCAGCGAAGTATGCCATTCGACACGAGCCAGATCCGGTGAAAATTGCCGATTCTTCCAAAACTCCTCTAATTTCTCTCGTTTCCGCAGGACAGGCACGTCTTCGATCTCTCCGTTGAGAAACTTACAGATCTCGGCCGTCCCGATCTCATCAAACGTATCCTCGAGTTTCAGAAATCGTCGGAGATGAAGAAAGACGAGGGTTTCTGGATCTGAATCGTCCCTTTTTTGTTGTCTGAAAACCTAGAAAACGAGTCACTGCCAGTCGCACTTCTGCATTCGCCGGAGAAATGACCGCCACCAGGTAACACTTTCTCGCGTACCTGAGGTCCAGGTTGGTAGATATGTCTGAAATATGAATCAAATGCTCATTTTTGGGTCTGAAACTCTTATTTGATTCGTCTTTTTTTTTTTGGTGATCTATTGATCTGGTTTACTTTCTTGACGTGTAATTACTAACCGACTTTAATCGAAGATCTATCCCTTTTTTGTGGTCTGTCCCTATTAAATAAGTCTTATGATTTTTGTTTTGGTGATCTGTCCCTTTTTGGAAAAGCATTTCTCTTGTATTATGACTCATTATACGAAGGAGAGACAGGTTTTGGTTTCGGTGAAGCTATTCCAGTCTCTACATTGCCATCGCCTTCTCCTCCTGGACCAAGCCCAAGAAAGGCTTGCTGAGAGTGTTCTGGTTTGCAGGCATGGCTGATATTCAACACGATCTGAGGGTTTCTGGATCCGAATCATCATGCTGTACTCCTACTCCGGCATGGTTGATCTAGCCGTCCGTACGTTCCATGAACAAAAGAATTGGAACCTAACTACTAATAATTATGGAATGGAAAGGCTCTCTAGAACAAAAGAGTGTTAGAGCTAGGAGGGTAGTTTAGGTATTTTGAGAAAAATCTGACTGACTTAAAAGTCATTTCAAATGGTTGAGTACGCTCGATAGAGTCTTTGTGTTTAAAAGGAGGTGAGTGATATTTTTGAAAAAGTTTAGGGTCAGGTTGATATTTGACCGGGAGTGATATTTATCCTAAAAAAAAAAAAAAAATCACTTCGTCAGTCTTGCTGATATCGGATACCAACGATGCTAATATGTCGATACAATACCGATACTTTGAATCATATTTGAGAGCTATGGAGCTATAATTCCAAACTGATTTTGGTTGATTTAATGTCTTCGTATATTTGGAGGAACTCTTCCAATCTAATCTTGATTTAAGGAATTCTTATCATGTTTGCCATGTTCTGGACCAAGAAAATATTCATTTTTGAATTTTAAAATTCACCCTGAGAATGATGAATTTTTTTTTTTTACAAAAATAAAAATAAAATAAAATATAAAAACATTTTTTTTGTAGTAATAGCCAAACATACATATATATATATATATATTTTATTTTTTTGTTGTCTCCTATCAGTTCATTTCTTTTCTTCTCTTTTCTAGAATTTTTTTTTTCTTTTGACTTCTTTTCTTCTCTTTACTATATTTGATCTCAATTTCTTTTCTGTTGACTATCAAACACAGTCTTAGGGTTTTGGATTTCACCCTCCAACATCTCTGTATCATAGATTCGTATCTTGGACAAGTTGTTATTAAACTTGCGCAAAATCCAAAAATTTAAGATTATACTCCTGTCAAAGTAAGGGTTTCCACGCAAGAGACGAAGGGAGAAAAGTTCAAAACTAAGGAAAAGTCGAGACAGAGTTGAAAATGGGTAGGATTCTGCTATTGATATGGAGAATAAAAGCTGTTTGGATCGGGAATCGACACTGCCCATTTCCAAGTCTTGGGTTTTACGCATTCAAATGTTGAAATGCTACATCTACATCTCTGTCTTACCTTCCGTTTTTTCCAATGTCAACAAGCCCAGCAAACAGAAGAACCTCCCCACCCTTTAGACCTTAATTGATATAAATTTGTTCTCTCCCAAAGCAGAACCATGGAAGATATCTAACTGCAAAGAAGAAGAATCTGATTGAACCCCAACGATATAGGAGAAAGTAAGGTAATTAATGGCGACTCTGATACATGAGAGATTGAGTGACTCAGCGAAGTCAGGAGACATTGACGACTTGTACATCGTGCTTGAGCAAGATTCACGTATTCTTGAGGTCATTGATCAGAACCCTTTCATCGACACTCCATTACACGTTGCTGTAACCCATGGGCAATCCTGTTTCGTGGAGGAGATCATAAACCTGAAGCCTTCCTTTGTTAGAAAGTTAAACCAAAGAGGGTACAGTCCCTTGCACTTGGCTGCGGCTAATGGGCACGTAGAGATAGTGAGGCAGCTCTTGATGGTAGACTCTAGTCTGGGTGAACTCCATGGGAGGGAGAAGAGAACTCCACTTCATTGTGCAGCCATGGCAGGAAGCATTGAAGCCTTGGACGAATTAATCTTCAACTGCCACAAT
>NC_056563.1:32803135-32843533 GCF_013358625.1 Macadamia integrifolia | reverse complement strand
TAAGACCCCACAGTCAAACCCAGTTTACTGCAGAAAATAACATCAATTGGAGCTTTCACTTCCCCCTTCAGCTCCCCTACGCAAGAGCCAAGCTCATGACGACTATATTCAAAAATTTGCATTGCAGCTCTGTACTCATTGTCATGCCGACGTCTGTTCCTTTCCCACCAAATGTTTGCTGCAATAATGGAAAAACCCATCATCCAGGGAGTTTTAAGGTTTATAACTCTAGCCTTTGCCTTCCACCATCGAACCAGGTTGTCAACTGACTGGTGCTGCTGCCACTTAACCTCAAAGCACTCAACAAATGTTTTCCAAACTTTGGTCATGAAAGGGCATGTGAGGAAGATATGATTAATATTTTCTTCAGCTTGGTTGCAGAGAGCACACCTGGAAGCAAGATGGATCCCCTTCTGTCTGATTTGCTCATCTGTTGGGAGTTTGCCATGAGCTAGACGCCATCCTAAGGTAGAGATCCTAGGAGGTAGGCCTTTCCGCCAAACCAGAGAGTACCAAGGGACCTTGCTAGCTATCCTTCTGATACCCTCCCATGCCGAAGAGGTAGAGAAAGACCCCAGAGTCGACAATGACCAACAACAGGTATCCACTAAGTCACCTGAGGGGATTTTAATCCTCTTAATTTTATCAAATATTCTGATGAGCTCCACCGATCTCACCTCAGGGATCACCCATTCTCCACCACGAATAAAGTCACCCACCTTAGCATTAAATCTAAGAGCAGTCAAATCCATTATCTGAAGCTCCTCAAGCACTGATTTTGGCCCCCACCATTTGTCCTTCCAAAAATTTACAAGATTATCATTCCCGATAATCCATCTTTGATTCTCTTCCACAAAGCTCCAGACCTTTTTAACCCCTGATACAATGGAAGATGAAACGCCTTTTTTGAGGCTGCCATCATTTTTAATAAATCGAGCCTTAAGGAAAGAACTGGCCACCGACTTCTCATGCTTGATTCTCCATACTAGTTTGCATAGCATTGCTTTGTTTGTGTCTCTGAGCCTCCAGATACCTAAGCCTCCTTCCTCTTTAGGCTTACAAAGGGCATCCCATTTTACTGTAATTTTTTTTGCAGATTCTATCTCACCCGTCCAGATAAAATTCCTCATCCACCGTTCCATTGTTGCTAACAGGGAAGTTGGCCACCAATAAATAGCAAAACTATGGTTAGGGATACCTGCAATGACCGATCTAACCAATTATGTTCTTCCTGCCAAAGACAATAGGTTGCCTTTCCAACCCGCTAGGTGCCCCTTCACCTTGTCCATCACTGGCAGAAGGGCCTCTTTCTTCACTCTTCCCTTAAATATTTCAACACCCAAGTATCGAGTCGAGAAGTTATAGATCTGAATTCCGAGGGTATCAGCAATGACCTGCTTTCGATCTGGAGCAATCTTCCCGAGGAAGAGTTTACTTTTCTTTAGGCTAATGCACTGGCCTGAAAAGTCTTGGTATTTCATCAAGAATTTTTTGAGGGTACGAACATACCTCAAGGAGGTGTTGGTGAATATGAAGATATCATCCGCGAATAGGATATGCCCAGGAGTGGCAGTGCCTCTTGGGCCATGGATTGCCCGTAGCTCCTTGCACTGAACCAGACTCGACAGCCCTCTAGATAGAACTTCTTCGGCTATAATAAATAGCATAGGAGATATAGGATCACCTTGTCTTAGCCCGCGCTCCACCCCGAAGTAACCCTGAGGACCTCCGTTCACAAGAATAGATATTTTTGACGATATCAGAAGTTGATGCAGCCAGTTGATCCAACTATTGGAGAAACCAAATTTACTCAAAACTTGAAAAATGAAAGACCAAGAAATAGCATCGTAAGCCTTCCTGATATCAATTTTCAGGCCAAGACCCCCACCTCTGGTCGCTGAGAACATTAAATTTGCTAACTCAGATGCCACAGAGATATTATCATGAATCAACTTCCCCTTCTGAAATGCACCCTGCTCTTCTGAAATCAGGCGAGGAAGGAGAGGTTCCAGTCGCATCGCCATAACTTTAGAAATAATTTTGCAAAAGAAATTGCCCATGCAGAGAGGGCGAAATCTATCCAGTGAGTTTGCTCCCTCCACCTTTGGAATAAGGACCAGGAAATTATTATTGACCCCGTGGGGCATGTATCCAGTGCTAAAAAATTGTTTCACCGCATTGCACACTTCCACTTCCACTAAGGACCAGCACTTGCGAAAAAAAACACCAGAGAACCCATCAGGGCCCGACGAGCTATCCGGGTCCAACTCCCACACTGCCCTCCTTATTTCTTCATTTCCAGGGAGGGAATCCAACATATAACAGTCCATTTGGTTAAGGACTTTCGGGATATTATCTAGTAAATCTTCATGGGTCTCTGTGGGAGCTTCTTTATGAAAGCGCTCAAAAAAATCGACAATATACTCCCCTATCTGATTTTTCCCTTCCACCATGGTACCGTCCAGCCTCTTGAGTGCTCTGATTGTATTTTTGTTTCTTCTCATTTTGACAGAAAGGTGAAAATATTTGGAGTTTCGATCACCAACTTTCAGCCATCTAATTCTCGCCTTTTCAGCCCAGATTTTTTCATGATTTTCCAAGGCCTTCACCAAGCCGGTCTTCGCATCAGCTTCCAAGGAAAACAAATGGTCGTTCATCCCTTCTCTCGCAATCTGGTCATGAATTTGGTTCAGGACCGTCTTCGCGTCCTCAAGCTCTCTATCAATGTGAGGGAAGGCTGATCTCGCCCAGGTCTTCAAAACCCCTTTCAGCCACTTCAATTTGGAAGTGAGAACAGCAATAGGTGGTCCTGCAATCCATTCAAACCAAGACGATGCCACCACATTATTAAATTCCTCGTGGTCCATCCAGAACTGATGGAACCGAAATGGACAGTTTAAGGGGCGCTGACTAGCAATTGCAGTCATCAAAATTGGTCCATGATCTGAAGCTATTCTAGGCAAAACCACTTGAGAGGAGTCTTGGAAAATGGTCAGCCATTGCTCATTGCAAAAGCTTCTGTCAAGCACTGCAGACACATTACCAGTTTTTCGATTGTTGCTCCATGTAAATTTTCTCCCACTCGAAGGCAATTGCGACATGAAGCAAGAGTCCACCATAGCACTATACTCCGCAGCTGACCCCATGCTGAAGTTTCCTGGGCCCTTCTTTTCATGAGACTGAAGGGTAGCATTAAAGTCACCAACCATTGCCCACGGAGTGGGAGTGGTAGGAATATCCGCAGCCAAGTCCAACCAAAGATCTCTTCTCTCCGCCCTAAAACTACTAGCATGGATGAAGGAGACTTGCATTTGGGTGAGGTCCCAAGTCAGAGCAACCGTAATATGCTGAGAGGATTCTGAGATCACCACCGGACAACCCAGATTTCTTTTCCACATAATCCATAAATTTGAAATTCTCCCTGTTCTATTGTTAAAAATAAATTTATTGAAAAAACCCAACTTATTAAAAAATAAGTTTGGAAAATCACTCACAGAGACCATTGGCTCGGCGATACAAAGAAGGTATGGGTCCTTCTGCTTAACTAAATCTCTCAAGGCACACTTGCCGACCGCCTTCTTTATTCCTCTTATATTCCAAAAGAGAATCTTCATAAATTACTTACTTGTATCAGCCTGGCGGTCAGACCTCAAGGCCTGCCCCGTCGCTGCATTAGCTTTTCCTTTCCATCTAGCATCATCATCAGCTCTTGTGAGAGCTTGGTCAAGCTCTGCGACTTCCTGGTGGTGAACAATTATCCTGCCTGCGTCCAGACCAGACGGAGATATTTCTGTAATCACGTGCTCAGAGCCGCCCCATTCCTACCCTCGGCCACTCCTTCCTCCTCTAGCCTGCTGTCGGCCTCCACGACCACCATTATATATCACTTTACTCTTGCGAGGGCGAAGAGTTCTAGCAGTATGAACATCTTCCGCTTCAGTCACTCCAAGTCCAGAAACGGTTTCATCCTCTTTCATGTCTTTGCTGCCTTGCACAGATTCCAGCGACTCTTTTTCTAAAGAGTAATTTCCTGACTCTCCTGGGTCGGATTCAGACCCATATCCACACCCCAAAGGGTTGTCCAGGAGCCTACTTACTTGAACCTCAACCTTTGAACTGAAAACTTGATCGATTTGAGATCCTACCAGTACTAAAACCAGATCTGAAATAAAGCAAATCTGAAATTTCGAGTACTAGAGAAAACAAATCTAAAGAAAAAAACTTGAACTTGAAAGACATGCTTCATAGCTTGTTCTTGTCACCTAGAACTAGAACTTGAAAATTACAACTTCAATTGCTTAAATAATAAAAATAAAAGATTGAATAAAAAACAAATGTGCTTGCATTAATTGAATAAAAAGAACTTACAAAAGTGTTTAAAGCATAAACCTAGAACTAGAGCTAGAGAAAGAAAAAACTAAAGAAAGAGATAGAGCAACTAAGAAAAAACCCTAGAAGAAGAATGAAGTGCCTCATCCCCTTGTGTTAATTCTATTATATAGAGAATGGGGGAGGGAAGCTAACGATTTTAGCTTCTAAAAGAAAATATATTTTTTTTTATCTTGTTGATGAAGTGGAGGAGAGAGAAGAGAAAAAACGTGTGGAGAGAGATCTCTCACGATTTTCTTGCTTTTTTTTCTTATTTTTTCTTCTTTTTTCTATTTTTCTCTCTCTTCTTGCTCAAGAAACCCCCTTTGGCTGATTTTTTCTTGCTTGGATTTGGACAATATTCTATTTTAATAAAAAATTCCATCCATGCCCTTGTCTTTTTTTTTTTTCTTCTTTCCTATTTTTTCTCTCTTCTTCAAACTTGCGTACAACCATCTTGGCCGACCTCCTTTCAGTGAGGAGTAGGAGAGAGAAAATCTTTTAAAAAAAACCTCAACAAAATGGCAGCTAAGAGGTTGGAACTTGAGACCTCCTAATAAGCAAGGGATTTTGCACACCACAACTCACTAACTACGCTTGGTAGTTGTTGTTACCAAAAACGAATCTTCAATCACTTAAGGATGTGGTCCATCGATCTTTGTTGACGTTTGGAATATTCCTTATACCCTTGGGACAACTGCAAATGGGTTGGTTTTGCATCTCGGTTCAGTTCTGATCTTTTTTCACTAAAGATCAGTTGGATTAATAAAAAGAAAGAATATACAAGAGGTGATACACTCAACAATGCTTAGACGAAGGAAATGAAATCAACCCCACCTTCGGCATTGCCATCAGCAGGAGAGGACCTCAGACCTAAGTCTAACAAACCAACAAAAAACTTTTAAAAACAAAATAACTAAGTGAATCGGAATCTTGGCATTTGGGCCGCATCCAATTCCAGCTCCCTAGATGTGAGAAGGGGCCAGGCGTCGACAGGGGAATTTGATTCAAATCTTGCTGCTGTTTTTGCTAAGGAATCGGCTACCACATTTGCGTCGCGGTGGCAATGAGTGACTTTCCAACAAATTGAACCCAAATAAGAGAGAATGCCCCTCCATCTTTGCTGAATAAACCATGGAACCATCCCTTTGGAGAATAAGAACACCACAGCAACAAAGTCACACTCGATCCAAAGGTTTTGGATACAAGATTTTTTTGCATGTTCAAGGCCGGTAATGAGAGCTAAGAATTCAGCTTCAAAGTTAGATTTTATACCAACAAAATTTCTGAAATTCAGCAAAGGTTCGCCCTTGTAATTTCTAAACACACCGCCAGCTCTAGCCTTTTCAGGATTCCCTAGCGAGCACCCATCAATATTTAGCTTAATCCAGTTTTGAGGGGGGAGACACCATCGAACTTCAAAAATTTCTCTTTGCTTGCCAATTACCCGGGGAATTCCCACTCTCCTGGCACACATCAAATCAGCTACGGACAAGTTTTTCCCAAGGTGCATTGTCGAAATCATACCTATCTCTCCTTTAATCATAGCAAAACGCTGCCTGTGATGCCAATAGGTACCCTCGTGGATTCTCATATTCCTCTCCATCCAAACTGCATAAGGAATTAACACCACGCCACTAAGCCATAGTCTTGAGAATGTGACGGATTTAGCTTTACGTTTCCACTAGCTAAATAAATCTTCCATTCTTGTGAAGTGTTGCCATCTGACACCAAATAGATCACAGAACATATTCCACAGGGCCTGGATATACTCACAGTGAATAAAAAGGTGGGAACTAAACTCTTCTGCCTTTTCACATAACCCACATCTCGAAGGCATTGCAATCCCCTTTTTGCACACTTGGTCATCTGTAGGGAGTCTACCATGGGCTAACCTCCATCCAAATACTGCCTGCCGTGGCTGTAAAAAAGCTTTCCAGAGAATGGAAAACCAAGAAACAGGCGCCTTTTTGCTTCTTATCTCCTCCCACGCCGAGGCCAAAGAGAAGGCACCAGACGAAGATAATTTCCAGTGGCATACATCTTCTAAATTCGTTAGGGATATTCTCTTCACCTTCTCAAATGATTCAGAAAAGAATAATGAAGAAACATTTGGGAAGCACTACTCACCATTCCTAATGAAATCCGCCACCCGCAGCTGCCTCGAAGTAAGTGCTTCTAAGTCCAGAGTAGAGGATTCCGCCAATGAGGAATTTTCTAACCAACGATCCTTCCAGAAGCTGATCTTGACGCCATTTCCTACTGTCCAACTCTCCATATTTGTTACAAAATCACACACCCTTTTTAGACCCTGCTAAATAGATGAAGACTTGTAGCTCCTGAGATCGCCGTTGCTAGTAGTAAACCTTGCTCTGAAAAATTGACTCATTTTAGAATCCTCATGCTTTATTTTCCATAATAATTTACATAGACAAGCTCTGTTAACATCTCGTAACTTCCGAATACCCAGACCTCCCTCCTTCTTTGGCTTGCAACAATCCTCCCATTTAACAGTGATTTTTTTCTGAACCTCCATTTGGCCAGACCAAATGAAGTTCCTCATCCATGTTTCTATAGTTTTAATTGATACCTGAGGCCACCAATAAACTACAAAATTATGCATAGGAATGCTCGATATAACTGAACGAACAAGTTTAATACAACCTGCCATCGAGAGCAATTTCCCTTTCCAAGCTGGAAGTCTACATTTGATCTTATCTAGCAGAGGTAACAAGTGGGATTTTGTGACTCTTCCCTTGAAGATTTCCGCCCCAAGATATTTTGTAGGGAATTTGGATATCTGAATACCCAAAAACTCACTAGTGAACTATTTTCTGTGAGGGGCCACCTTCCCAAAGAAAATATTACTTTTATCCAGATTAAAAAACTGGCCAGAGAATGCCTGATATTTATCTAAGAAAGAGTGAAGATTTCTTACATATTTTGCCGACACGTTCATGAAAATGAAAATGTCATCCGCAAAGAGAAGGTGGGATGGAGTGAGCACACCTCTTGGCCTGGGCAAGGATTTAAGAGCACCTTCTGCAACCATGCTTCTTAACCCTCTACAGAGCACTTCTTCTGCCAGAATAAAGAGAAAGGGAGATAAAGGGTCACCCTGGCGAAGACCATGACCCACAGGGAAGAAGCCCACCGGTCCCCCATTTACTAAGACCGAAATCCTAGTAGAAACAAGGATTTCATGAATCCATGATATCCACTTCTGAGAGAAACCAAACTTTTTTAGGACTTCAAAGAGGAAATCCCAAGAAAGCGAGTCGTATGCTTTCTGAACATCAATTTTGATCCCCATACGTCCTCCCCTGACTGCAGTATACATCAGATTTGCCAATTCTGAGGCAAGGCTAATATTCTCAGAAATTATTTTCCCCTTCTGGAATGCACCTTGTTCCTGTGAGATCAGCCTGGGAAGCAGTTCCGAAACTCTATTTACCATAATTTTTGATAGCACCTTACAAAAGAAATTCCCCATACAAATCGGCCTAAACTTGTCCAAGGTCACAGCTCCCCGCACCTTCGGAATTAGAGTAAGAAAACAGTTGTTCACACCCTTAGGAAGAAACCCCGTTCTGAAGAAGTGCCTCACAGCCCTGCAGAAGTCCGCTTCCACTATATTCCAAACTCTTCTAAAGAATTTCCCATGAAATCCATCAAGCCCAGGAGAACTGTCTGGATCCACCTCCCAAACAGAGTTTTTTATTTCTTCCAAAGAGGGTATAGTCTCTAAACCCAATGCATCTGCCTCATTAATCTCCTTGGGGATACAATTCAATAAATCATGATGAGGAGTAGTCTGAGCGGCACTATGGAAGGCTTCATAATATTCAGAAATGTAAGATGACAACCTTTGTTGGTCACTAATCCAACCACCATTTATGTTCTTCAAGGTACGAATTTGATTTCGCGACCGTCTCATTTGTATAGAGAGGTGGAAGAATTTTGAGTTTCTGTCCCCCTCTTTCATCCACCTCTGTTTGGCCTTTTGAGACCAAAAACTGTCTTGCATTTGAGTTGCTTTCAAGAGATATGCCTTCGCGTCTGCCTCTCTGTCAAACAGATATCCGTCATCCTTGATGCATCAATTTCTTCCTAAATCAAATCCAGATTTTTCGAAGCTTTCTTTACTTCTTCATCAACATTAGGGAAATTATTCCTGGCCCAGCTCTTAATAAAAAATTTTACCTGCTTTAGCTTCTAAAAAAGCACCAAAATGGGGTTCCCTGACACCTCCTTATTCCACACCTCCCTGATAATATCCTCAAAATTCACATTTTCCATCCAAAAATTATTGAATCTAAAAGGAATATTACCTGGTTTAGGAATGGCATCTTAGACCACCAGAACAGGGGTATGGTCCGAGGCAATTCTTTGCAAAACAATTTGATTAATATTCCAGAACACCTCCAACCAATTCCCATTACAAAAACTTCGATCCAGAACAGCTACAACATTTCCTCTACGACGATTGTTAGTCCATGTGAACTTCTTCCCCTGTGAAGGAGCTTGAACCAAAGCACACGTGTCCACCATTGCTTGAAACTCTGCCGCCGAGCTAGCATTAAATCTTCCTGGCCCCCTTTTTTCATTTGAAAGAAGAGTAGCATTAAAGTCCCCTATGACCGACTATGGAGTTCATTCAAGGAGAGTCTCTAATCCTCCTTATTCTTTTTCTGATCGGAAAAGAATAATCACTTGTACGGTTGTCTATTGAGATCAAGGAGAGTCTCTAATCCTTCATCGAATTTTGAATACAACCCCTATTGAAGAAGAAACATGGCTACATAACAATATGTTTCACACTAGATGCACCTCTCATGGAGAATTGTGTATTGTCATCATTGAAGGAGGAAGTTATGAAAATATTGTAGCTACAACAATGGTGGAGAAATTGCAACTCAAGACAGAGAAGCATCCTTAACCTTACAAGCTTTTATGGCTTCGCAAAAGAAATGAGGTAAAAGGAGATAAAAGATGCCTTGTTCAATTTTCCATTGGGAAAAAATATAATGATGAAGTATGGTGTGAATTTGTTCCCATGGATGCTTGCCATTTGCTTCTTGGGAGGCCTTGGCAATTTGATAGAAAAAATAAGCATGATGGGTTCAAGAATACTTACACTTTTAAGAAAGATGGAATTAAAGACACTTTGGGTCCATCCAAAATAGAGAGAAATCCTAAACCTTCAAAACGGGAGGGAAATAATTTAATCTCAAAATCTGAAGTTGATAAGGCCATAGAAGGTAGCTTATGCTCTTGTGGTGTTAGAAGAAAATGAAGCAAACTATGTCATCCCTTCTTAAGTGCAACCCCTTCTTCAAGAGTTTAAGGATGTTTCTCCGGAAGAACTTTCACCCGGTCTTCCACCCATAAGTGATATTCAACTTTGTATAGATTTTTTTTCAGGAGCTGTCATTCCAAATAAGGCAGCCTATAGAATGAGTCCAAAGGTGCACGAAGAGTTACAATGACAAGTAGATGACCTTATGGCTAGAAGAATGCTTAGGGAAAACAAAATTCCATGTGTTGTCCTTGCCCTTCTTGTGCCAAAGAATGATGGATCCTAGTGTATGTGCATTGATAGTAAAATGGTGAGTAAAATCACCATCAAGTACCGATTCCCTATTCCCCGACTTGATGATCGTCTTGACCAACTCCATGGTGCCAATATCTTTTCAAAGATTGATCTTCGAAGTGGATATCATCAAATTCGAATGAGATCTGGAGATGAGTGGAAAACCACCTTCAAGACAAGAGATGGCCTTTATGAATGAATGGTTATGCCCTTGGGCCTTTCTAATGCTCCTAGTATCTTTTTGCGCCTTATGAATCATATCTTTAAACCATTTATTGGCCACTTTGTTGTTGTTTATTTTGATGATATTCTTATTTATAGCTCTACCCAAGAGAAATACTTAGAGCATCTCCATCAAGTTTTCAAGGTTCTAAGGGAGCAAAAGTTGTATGTCAACTTAAATAAGTGTCACTTCTTTACCAATAGCCTTATATTTTTAGCCTATGTGGTTTTCGGTGAAGGTATCAAGATGAATCTTAGCAAGGTGAAGGCAATCACAAATTGGTCTATCCCAACATCTATACATGACATTCGGAGCTTTCATGGCTTAGCCTCATTTTATCGGTGTTTCATCAAGAGTTTCAGCACTATCATCTCTCCTATCACCGAATTCTTAAAAGGAGGCAATTTCAAGTGGACTAAAGAAGCACAACAAAGTTTTGAACTCCTTAAAAAGAAGGTAACTGAAGCTGTTATTCTTGCACTCCCAAATTTTGATAAAGTTTTTGAAGTTGATTGTGATGCTTCAAATGTGGGTATTGGTGCGGTTCTTAGTCAAGAAGGAAAGCCTATTGCATTCTTTAGTGAAAAATTAAATACTTCTCGCAAGAACTACGCCACATATGATAAAGAGTTTTATGCTATTGTTAGAGCTTTGGGTCATTGGCAGCATTATTTATTATTCAAGGACTTTGTTCTCCTTTCGGATCATGAAGCCTTGAAGTATATTAATACTCAACACAAGCTCAACAACCAGCATGGCAAGTGGATAGAATTTCTTCAAGCCTTTACTTTTCTTATCAAGCATAAATTTGGAGTTCTTAATCAAGTGGCGGATGAATTAAGTAGAAGGCATTCCTTGCTTACCGCAATGCAAGTGAAAGTCTTAGGTCTTGACATGATCAAAGAACTACATGATGATGATCCCAACTTTGGAAATCTTTGGAAAGCATGTTCTAAGGGACCCACTCAACAATTTTTGTTGCAAGATGGATTTCTTTTAAAAAACCAATTGCTTATGCATTCCAAAATGTTTTCTAAGTGAAGCCATTGTCAGTGAACCCCATGGTGGGGGGTCTAGCTGGACACTTTGGAAGAGATAAAACTCTCTTTAACTCTCTTTCTGGTAAAAATAAAAATTCTATTGGCCTCGAATGGTGAGAGATGTTAGAAGACATGTGGAGCGATGTAGAACTTGTCATATTGCCAAAAGTCATGCCCAAAATACCGGCTTATACACTCCATTACCAGTACCAATGGCTCCTTGGGAAGATGTGAGCCTAGATTTTGTGGTTGGTTTACCTAGAACCCAAAGAAGTAAAGATTCTATTATGGTGGTCGTTGATCGATTCTCTAAAATGGAACATTTTGTACCATGTAACAAGACTCTTGATGCTACTCATGTAGTAAATCTTTACTTTCAAGAGATTGTGAGACTTCATGCTATCCCTAAGACAATCACGTATGATCAGGATTTCAAATTTATAAGTCATTTTTTGCACAAACTTTGGAGGAAGCTTGGCACAATGCTTCAATTCAGTTTCTCTCATCATCCTCAAACCGATGGACAAACTGAAGTTATAAATAGAAGCTTGGAAAATCTTTTGAGGAGTTTAATTAGAAGCAACTTATGCCAATGGGATCTTATTTTGGCTCCAGCTGAATTTTCTTACAATCGTTCTTTAAGTCAAACAACTAAAAAAAGTCCATTTGAGGTTATTTATGGTAGAAATCCCTTAAGTCCATTGGACTTAGCTCCCCTTTCCATCACTTAACATCTCAGTGGAGAGGCCGAGGAACAAGCTAATTACATCAAAAGGCTATATGAGCAAGTTCGTGAAAAAATCATAAAACATAATGAGAAGTATCAAGAAAGAGCAAATAAGCATCGGAAGCCTGCTGCCTTTAAAGAAGGAGATTTGGTATGGATCCATCTTCATAGAGAAAGATTTCTCGAGGACATCATGGTAAGCTTAAGCCTAGGGCTGATGGTCCATTCCAGGTGTTACAAAAGATTGGAGAAAATGCCTATAAAATTGAACTCCCTTGTGATTATGCTGTCTCGACAATATTCAATGTTACGGACCTTTCTCCCTATCATGAAGAAGAAAATATAGAAAACTCAGAGACGAGTTTATGCACAGCAGAAGAGTATGACGCATGAGCATTTTCAAATGGGTCAACAACCCATTTCAATAAGCCCACAAGCCCAAGCCAAAGGATAGAAGCTGGAAATAAAAGTTGCAGTCTAGAATTTTGGGGTAACTTCACAGAGACACCTGAACTGACTCAGAAGGAATTAGAAGTGCCATATATGTATGGAAAGATCTAAAAGTCTATTTTCCAACAAAAAAAAAAAAAAGGGTGCTCATTTGCTATTTTTTTAGAAGAAGTTATGGCCGTTTTGGTAAAGTGTGTCTGGGCTGACTACAGACACTTAGAAGTCCGAAATGCATCTTTTTTTGGTCCAACTTTCATCCACATTCAGCTTTAGAACTTCTTGGGCATTTCAGCCATTGTGTTTCTAGACTCTTGAAGATGTGAAGAATCCCTTTCAAGGTTCCCAAGGTCCCCAAGGTCCTTTCCTATTGGATAGTTGTTTGTCTTCCCCATGTTTGTTTTTTCCAGTTAGTCTTACTTTCATTCTTGGAAATTGCCTATGCTTGGAAGGTTATTCCATGCTCATCTATATAAAACCTACATCAGTGAATGAAATGGAACATACTTGGAGTTTATTTATGATTTGAATCTTTAGCCTTTGGGAAGAAATAGTTCTTCTTGAGTTTTCTTATCCCTTAGGTGGATTTCCTTTGGGTGGTGAGTTCTTTTCTTTCTTTTGAATTGATCACTTATGTTACCTCCTAATCCTTTATAATTTTCCGTCATTATTTAAAAAACCCAAAAAAAATCCTAGAAACCCTGGAAATCATATATTTTCCCTAAAAAAAAGTCTGAAAAAGTCCAGAAAGTTCTAAAGTGTGGAATAATTAAAAAATCTCCCAATGCTAGAAATCCCTGATTTTCCCTTGAAATAGTAGAAAGTCCCCAAAGGCTCTGGATTTCTAGAGAAATTGGGGAAAAAAAATCCCAAAAACATTACGAAGTCTAGGAAATTTCTGACTAACTCTTGAAAATCCTAAAAGTTCCGCCAAAATCTCGAAAATCTGACTCCTCCAAGAAAGAGAGAAGAAGGTCAAGCCCTTGCATTTGATATGGGAAACTCGTCAAAATTCAAGATTGGGACAGAGGGGCCTCCATCTTTCAAACCATCATCAACAAGCGAACCCAAGCAAACTCTCCAATCCTAGCAGGCATAATGTAGAACTCATTAATGCCATATGCTAGAATAAAGTAGTATAGTACTTGTTATTTATACTTTCTGCATGAAGCATGCTAGTATAGTCACTCAAACATAATCATGTTGGTCTTTGTTTCTACCCAAAAGAAGAAAAACAGTTTGTCTAGGACTATTAAATTTTGTAGAGAATATTCAAAATATGATCATTTGATAGAAAGATTGGTTTTTCCAGGTAGGGTGTGTGCTTAACACCTTCCTTCCCAGTACCCTTGTAACCTCACCCAAAGTTATACCTCTAGAAAGGACCATATATGAAGTCAATTTCAAGTTCGATTCATTAATTGGACTTGGGCTCTCCAACAGGATTCTAGGCCTTCAATCCTAGGTGGCAATTCCTACTAATCACATTTTTCCTACTCCCCCTTAGTCATCAAGAAGAAGAGACATCACTGCATGTGGTGAGACGTGAATATAAGGAAGATAATACCCCTCGAGAAGGAGAGAGGGATATTCAAACCCGAGAAGGGGGGGGGAACTAAGAGCAATGACCCCCAACTTGACAAAGGTTCCACGAAGGTTGCGGTTTTCTGCTATTCTTACAGCTAGCCTTCCTTCGGAGCTTCAACCACGGAATGGAGCTTTCATGTTTTTTATTCGTTAAGTATGGTTGTTATGAGTGAGAATACAGATTATGAATGTTTGAAATTTATATTATACAAGGAGACATTGCTTTTGTTAGTTTGAAGAAGGGTAATATCAAATCAGTCTATTTTTGATGTCATTTACGTACGACTTAAATGTCTCGTATTTCTCAAAAAAGTGATTCGATTGTTGGGATTCTTTTACGCATTTGGATGAAGTAAGGGATTCATCTATACTATTTAAGATCATGACTGATTCTGAAACAGAGTGACTGAAAAAAGCAGCATGGGGTGGAGGTCATAGATTCAAACTTGTGGGAGACAACAGGGAATCATTCAAGCGTAGCCTTTTGGCTTTACTCAATAAGATAGACGTTTTAACAATATATCTTATCGGAATCTATTCCTAATGGAGAGTTGGGAGGTGGCTCCCATTTGGCCCCAAAGATGATACCCTCGGTGGTTATTGGGTGCTTTGTTGGTTTCTCCCTTGCTTGTTCTGTGGCTTGAGTTATATGTTTTGTCCTTTTGATCCCTCCCCTGTAAGAGGATTGGCCCCCCTTACTTTGTTGGTCCTCTGGAGCCTCTTTCTCTCCTGAGGTCAATCTTTGGGAAGAAACTACTGTATTAATAAAGGAAAAAAACGAAAATTTAAGGCCTTAAGACTTATCAATCATAACAACAGTAGATCCACACATGGCTTTTAATAACATGGTGGATACGATCCAAGTTTCTAACTTCCAAGACTCAATAACTAAAATCTCTACAGGGTTATTCTTGAGTGTGATGCCGAACATGGAAGCTTTCAAGCTCAAGATTTGGAGTGATGCAGGACTTAGAATCGTTCAAGCTTATATAAAAGAAGACCAATTGGTGCTGATATAATATACGCACCAACTCTGAGCTTCTTTTATTATTCTCATTCATCATGGCTACATGTTCTTCAACAGGAAGCTTCCCTATTTTTGCTGCTACAATGCTACTTCATTTTGGGCTGCTAATGGCTAGGCTAGACACAACAGGTCTCTCTCTCTCTCTCTCTCTTCAGGTATTTCTAATTATAGAGACAATGTTTTTTGTCCGATAGTGGCCTAGTGTTACGGCATAGACACAAGGGGTGTGCAATGACCACCGTGCCCCTCCTAAAGTGAGCACTCCTATGTCTGGACGTAGGAACATTAGGTTGATCGGAAGTTAATTCGATCAAGTTGACTAGTGTCTATTTGGGATTGCTGTAATAGATCCAACCTCTGAGCCCGAGCCCAAAACCTATTTTTTTTTTGTCATCATCCGGATGTCCCACCCTTATTCTTTGGATATGGTATCACTACCATTTTAAGGTTAGGGCTAGGTATGGTATTAGAATACTAGCCACTAAGCTTCAGGGCCTCAACTCATTGGTATCCATCTTATTTGCATTAGGATGGGTTAATTATGTAGGATCGAGTTTCCTTAAGGCCACTGTGAATGGATGATGAGTGGCCAGGGGGGTTCACAGTCCATCTGTTCAATCTGCACGACAAAGGAAAACTTTGTCCATTTATGTTTATGTATTTACTGGATGGAGATAAAATTCACACTCCAGTGTCAATCGGAATTATATCATACCAATTTTGGCTGAATGTAATGCAGGGACACAAACAGGTGTTTGTTACGGAATGATTGGCAACAATCTACCATCTCAACAAGAAGTTGTGGATCTATACAAAACCCTAAACATCCTAAGCATGAGACTCTATTATCCAGACCAAGGAGCTCTCCAAGCCCTAAGTGGCTCCAACATTAAACTCATGTTTGGTGTCCCAAATGATGCACTTCAAGGCATAGCAAGCAGCACTTCCACTGCAAATGACTGGGTGCAGTCTAATGTGGTAGGCTACTCGTCTACTGTAAAATTCCGGTACATTGCCGTCGGCAATGAAGTCAGTCCTGTCAATGGCAATTCTCAATATGTAAACTTCGTTCTCCCGGCGATGCAAAACATTCAAAGTTCAATTTCAGCAGCTGGCTTACAAATCACAGTGACCACATCGGTTGAAACTGGACTCCTTGGGACCTCCTACCCTCCATCCCAGGGTGCATTTAGATCCGATGTGAGTTCGTATATAGATCCAATTATATCTTTCCTTGCCGGAAACAGGGAACCACTACTGGTAAATGTGCATCCTTACTTCAGTTACAAGGCTAACACTGGTTCCACCTCCCTTTCCTATGCCCTCTTTACATCCTCATCAGTTGTGGTGCAAGATCCATATAGTTACCTTGGATATCAAAACCTGTTTGATGCTACGGTCGATGCTCTCTACTCTGCTCTGGACAAGGCAGGTGGTTCTAGTGTTGGAGTTGTTGTATCGGAGACTGGTTGGCCAACTGCAGGAGGTACCTCAACAACAATAGCAAATGCAGAGACAACAACAATCTGATTCAACATGTGAAGAATGGAACACCGATGAAGTCTGGGGTTTTGGAGACTTATGTGTTTGCCATGTTTGATGAAAACCTAAAGACTCCAGCAGGGGAAGAGAATTACTGGGGAATATTCACTCCAGATAAACAAGCCAAATACCTAGTCAGCTTCTTCTAAATCTGTTAAAAGAGAGAGGTGTCGACGGGGTTCTCTATTCTATGTTTTTTCTTTCTTAAATAAATGCTTACCCATTTCTTTAATTAAGGGATTCCAGGACTATGATGAAATAATTGTCTCCAAGGGGTCAGCCTTGAATTTATACATGAAATTTAATAAGTAAAAGTAGAAATTTTTATAAATAGTATTCCTTTTAGTGAAGGCAATGTTATTGCAAATTTTATTATAAAGAAATGTGCTATGACACAATGGTCTATTTATCAGATTTTATATCCAACTTATGTGTATCCTGATGCCATCTGGGATGGTTTGGACAGACCACGTTACCATTTTTATTGTTAGTGTATTTTTTGTTCAAAAGATGTTGATGGCCATGCCGATGGTGGTCCTTTTGAATGAATCTTGAGATCCTAAATCTTTGTCGATGACTATGTCAAAGGTGGAAATTTAAAATCATTAGTGTATACTTTATTTTATATGTATTTATTTTTGTTCATTTGCGAATACTCGAATGTAAATCTTAGACATCCTTATATTTGTGCTTAATATATACTTTTGCTGACTCATAGCAAAAAAAGAAATATATATTTAAAAAAAAAAAGAGTGGAGATCGCTGACATGCTACATGGCACACCAACATGAAACCAATGAGAGCACATGCGAGGGCATCCAACATGTGTGGGCTTTTTCATTTGGGAAACTTAATAGATCTACATGATAAGAAAATTAATTACAAAATAATTAGGATTTTGACTGCATTTTATGCTCACTGTCTTGTAAGTTTTTTTTCTTCTCATTTATCTAGAAAATTTTTCCTTTTCATTTAACGAGGGGTGTTTGGTCATTTTGGGCTTCATCTGTTTAGGTGCAGGCACTGCATAGCCTTCCGTTCCAAAAAAAAAAAAAAAGGGGGGGGGGCGCGTAAACACAAGCTTCTTGGGTATTCACTTAGGTCTCACTAACTTTTTTTTTTTTTTTTTTTTTTTAATGATTTTTCTCAGATCCTTAATTACATCAAGATTACAAAATATAATACATTTAAGCACATATAATATTGATCTTCATGAGATAATCCATCATTGCTGATGTATATTTTGAATCTCTTCCTGGTTGTTGCGGATGGCCGTAGTTCTTCAGGGTTGGCTGTCTTAAGCCATTCTTCATCTTCTTCAACATGCTTTGCTTATTCTCTTCAATGATTATCCTAATTGAATTGATTGTCACTGGTATTTACATGCCTCACACATATGTTAGAACACCCAAAACTAAGGATTGGTTACCAATGCTCTCAACATGTCTCACACACATCTTAGAACATTCAATCACATCAACAATGATTTTCATATCTAAAATATATCTATCCAATAGTATATCTCTTATGATTAAAATTATAAAAAAGAAAGCTCCTAAGTTTCACCATCGGCATAGCTATCAACAATCAAATGGCTAAGGATCCATCTTTAGCATTGCCATCGGTAGAAAACCTCTGACAAAGTCAATACAAATACATAATAAGAGATTACTCATGGATTAAAATGATAGCGAGATCTATCATTACAACCCCAAGAAATTTCAAGAGAAATAAAGAAGTTAACTCAAGCCAATATGATGAAACTTGAAGAACAACTCCCTTTTTGTCAATTCCGATTTTATAATATTTTCCTTTTTTTTATGGTCCAATTTATAAAAAAATAAAAAAAGAAAAGAAATACAATAGCTGAGAGTTTTTGTAACCATGGTCATATAGGAGTACCTTATATGTAAGCACAGGAACAGAAAGCTGCTTTTCGAAGACGCATTTTCAAAAACAGTGGTAACTTTTGCAGCGGTTTACAAAACTTCAGCCAAAGACCTATGGCTGTTGATTTTCGATCATTGGCTGTGGAAAAAACCACGGCTAAAGACCTCATTTTATACAGTGTTGTATATACATTCTTTCTCATTGTTTTATGGGTTGATATTTTCCAAGTACTTTTACCATGAAATGTAAGTATTATTTCCCCTGTGTATTCATTATTTATTTTTATTTTTATTTTTTATAATTTGTATTTCCTCTAATGAATAAGTTTGTTGAGAATCATAATTGGAAAACCAGGTTTTGACTCAGATGAATCACCTAAGGTGAGTTAGAATTTTGAAAAACCTGGTCAAGAGTCATGTGGGCTTTGTCAGGGTAAAAAATGATCTATTTTTTAAAACATTGTAGCAATAGTCAGCACTCGAGTTCTTAATACCAGGAGGTGCAATTAGCGTGTCGTTTGTTGTCTTATCCAAGACTTTCTCACTCGCATTCTCTTTTGAACGCTTAAAAGCATCCTTGTAGAAGAAAGCCATATTTATTATTAATAAAAAACTTTGACTCAATTGTCTCTTTGAACTCTTTCCATACCTGTTCAGCGTGAACCACTAGGCTTCTGTGGTGATAACATTTCCCACCCTACTCTCTAGATAGAGCTCAGTCCCTCTTCTTCGAGCTCTCTTTAGTTTGGCCGATCTTCGGTTAATACCAGCTATTGATCAGGAGTGAGGTCATCAATCTCCAATTCAACCTTAAAATACTTAAAGAAGTGTCATGCTCCTAGATAATTTTATCAAGGTTTCTCCTCAACTCAACAACCTTGTTTTGGAGTGCTCTCTCTCACTTGGACGTAGTTGTTATGACAGTCTCTAGCTCCTCTTGCGACCAAGCCTCTCATGCCATCATGTCCTCCAATTGTTTGGCCTGCAACCAAGCATTCTTATTACATCCAATTCAAGCAAGAAGAATGTATTTGATGAAAGAGAAGGTCTGGTTCACAAAACTAGGCATTTTTCTCCAAGCACTAGAAACTCAGTTGCATTAAATACTATCAAACCGGTTCACTATTTTAATAGTTCACTTATATCTTGGGAAGCCACGATGACTATTCATCGACTTCCAACTTAATTACATTTGGGGGGGGGGGGGGGAGAGAGAGAGAGAGAGAGAGAGAGAGAGAATTGAACGCAAGTTAGTCTTGGAATTTATTTTTTGATCAGTTGATAGAAATTATTATTCCAACTATGCTTTTATTATTATTATTATTATAATTATTATTATTATTATTATTATTATTATTATTATTATTATTATTTGTGACATTTATTTAATCAACAATTAATTAGTTAACTATGTATTTTAAGAGATGACTAGATCAATTGTGGATTTCCTGGTGAAAGAGGCGGCAAAAAGTCAAAATTCATCTCTAATAGTTCCTATACCCAGGAATATCTTTGACGAGATTGCAAGAGATGCAGCGACAAAACTTAGATGTAGGCTTATGAGATAGCAGTTGTGAGTTCCAGCTGATGACAATGCTGAAGGTGGGGACTCACTTCTTACATTTATATTTGTTTTTACTCTTCTCTTTGTTCTTTGTTCTCGTTTTCTATTCATTTTAATATGATTTGATCATTTACCGAAAAAAGAGATGACTAAAGCTGTTGAATTTATAGTGATTCCGGCAAAGGACCGAGTCTTTTCATTTTTTTCATCGCCAAGTCTACATGACTCTTGATTAAGAATTCAAAACTTTGACTCGATTCAGTTAACTTATCTGAGTCAAAACTAAAATTTCCATTTATTATCATTATTCTTTTATTCTTTTATGATGATGTATGTGGAACAATTTAGACGGGCAAGTGAGGAAGGTTCATCCGCCTTTTGGTGGTCACAAGGAGTTAGGATATCTGGAAATCTATTTCTTTCTTCCCCTCGAATGAAAGAGAACCGGATTCATGTAAGCATAGCCTCCTGGGGTTAATGGGATAAGACTTCACAGGGAATTTAACGACCCAAGACTTTTCAACTGTAAACAAGGCTAGGTCCCTACAAGCCGTCTAATGTCATGGTTGACACAATTCAAGTTTTTAACTTTTAAATCTCAATAACTAAAATTTCTATTTTATTCAAATAATAATAATAATAATAATAATAATATAAATAGATAAATAAAATAGATTTTCTAAAGAATTCTTGAGTGTGATAGGGGGACTTGGAAGCTTTCAAGCTCGAGGCTTGACCGTGGTGCGAATCTTGGACGTCAGGGGTCAATCTCTCCCTATATAAGAAGCCCAATTGGTGCTGATATGATATATGCACCAAGTCTGAACTACTTTTATTATTTTTAATAAGAACTCAGAGCTTCGTTTATTATTCTCCTTCATCATGGCTGCATGTTCTCTAACAGGAAGCTGCCCTACTGTTGCTGCTACACAGCAGGTCTCTCTCTCTCTTTAAAATAGAACATAGTGGGTAGCTTCAACACAAGCCCCAATTGGATCAAACTAATTTTGGCTGAATATAATGCAGGGGCACAAACAGGTGTTTGTTACGGAATGATTGGCAACAATTTACCATCTCAACAAGAAGTTGTGGATCTATACAAATCCAACAACATCCAAAGGATGAGACTCTATTATCCAGATCAAGGAGCTCTCCAGGCCCTAAGTGGCTCCAACATTGAACTCATGTTGGGTGTCTCAAATGATGACCTTCAAGGCATAGCAAGCAGCACTTCCACTGCAAATGACTGGGTACAGACTAATGTGGCACAGTACTCGTCTACTGTAAAATTCCGGTACATCGCCATCAGCAATGAAGTCAGTCCTGTCAATGGCAATTCTCAATATGTAAACTACGTTCTCACCGCCATGCAAAATATTCAAAGTGCAATTTCAGCAGCTGGCTTGCAAATCACAGTGTCCACATCGGTTGATTTTGGACTCCTTGGGACCCCCTACCCTCCATCCCAAGGTGCTTTCAGATCCGATGTGAGTTCATATATAGACCCAATTATATCTTTCCTTGCCGAAAATGGGGCACCACTACTAGCAAATGTGTATCCTTACTTCAGTTACAAGGATAACACTGGTTCCATCTCTCTTTCCTATGCCCTTTTCACATCCTCATCAGTTGTGGTGACAGATCCATATAGTAACCTTGGATACCAAAACCTGTTTGATGCCATGATGGATGCTCTCTACTCTGGTCTAGACAAGGCAGGTGGTTCCAGTGTTGGAATTGTTGTATCGGAGAGTGGTTGGCCAACCACAGGAGGAACCACAACAACAGTAGCAAATGCAGAGACTTACAACAACAATCTGATTCAACATGTAAAGAATGGAACACCAATGAAGTCTGGGTCTTTGGATACATACGTGTTTGCCATGTTTGATGAGAACCTACAGACTCCAGCAGGGGAAGAAAATTACTGGGGAATATTCACTCCAGATAAACAAGCCAAATACCAAATCAGCTTCTCTTAAATGTGTTAAAAGAGAGAAGTGTTGAAGCCTTGAAGGGGTCGTCTAAACTTTGTTTTTTTCCATCTTAAATAAATAAGAGTTACCCATGTCTTTTTTTATGGTAAGATTACCCATGTATGCTGAAATAATTGCCTCCAAGGGGTCGGCTCTAGATTATGTATGAAGTTTAATAAATAAAGGAAGTTTTTCAAAATAATAATAATAATAATAATAATAATAATAATAGTAAGTGAGAGAAATTTTTTTATCACAGATGATTGAATGATGAGACAGTCTAGATGTGACACTTGTCGCTTCTCGCCTCCTCTCTACTCATCTCCTCTAACATCCCCATGATTGAATGATGAGATAATCCAAATGTGATGCTCGTCGCTTCTCCCCCTCCAGCTATCCTCCCCCCCCTAAAAAAAAAAAATTACACTTGATTGATGAGCCTCATAAATCCATTCATCATAATATGAGGAAAACTCCATTGTAATACTATTACATTAAGTGGCAGAAAAGTACAAGTTGTCTTCCTCTCCTCTTCACAACCTCCATCCCGTCGTCCAAGCGTTTTCTTTACGAAGAAAAAAGAAAACCACCACCATAAGGCCACAGTGCTACACCACCTCAACAAACTAGCAAGAACAGAGGAAGATTGACTAAAAAATGAACTCCATTGGGTCGTTGCGGAAAAAATAAATAAATAAATAAAACCAAAACCAAAACCAAGCCTCTGCCTGTTCCTCCTCTCTCTTTCCTCCTCCCTGTCTCTATAGAGATAAAAGAACTTAAGGATCATGGTCGACTCCCGAGGCATGACCCCTTTTCGAGATATCGACTTCATCACAATGGCCACGTCATAGTAACCCTCACCGATGGCTCATACTGCTACTCTCCTAACCATACCCCTCGAGCCTCAGATTCTTTCTCTTCCCCGAAAAAGAGAATCCTGATCTGAACGCATCCCCACCGTCCATTATAACTTTAACACACAAGTCAGAGGTGTGTCAGTTCTGATGAAGGTTTAATTTAAAAAGAAAAAAAAAAAAAAAAAAAGTCTGTTCGTATATAGGGTGGAAAACCGTCCCCACCCGTCCTCACATGGGAACCTGAGCCAAGCCCAAAGTTCAGTTTGCCTTGGAAGCTGAACATAACCCTAATTCCTCCCACTGGGGCAACAACAAAATGTGCCCTTCGTTGGAGAGGATGTGCCATAGGGCCAGTCTAAAAAGATTTAATAGCTTGATGGTTTGAGGCTGTAAAATTTAGGGGTGTCAATTGGTCATGCCAATTTAGATTGGTTTTGGCTGTATCTAATCGGGTTTGCACACTAGAGTATCTCGCACCATGATCAATTCATTTAAGTAATCAGGCCTCATATGTTAGGCATGATTCTATTTATGACTAGTTGATTGAGTGTTGACTCTTAATTGGGCTAAACATGCCTTAAATATACTAATTAGCTAATCGGGATATGAAAGAGTTTTAATTAAGCTTTAAACATGTTATGTTCATGATTCTAAGTATTAGTATTGGATCGGCCATATTGTATTGGAATTAGCAGAGATCGATACCGATATCTGATCAATCTAAATCAAGTATCAATATCGGACCAGGGGTAAATTGTAAAAAGAGTAATTTTTTGTAAAAAGGGAAAATATAACTATTAAGATTAATATCGTATCGATATTGGCAGAAACCGATACCAATATTATTGATACCCAAATCCTTGGTTCTGATAAGTGAACCTACTCTAATTGGGCTATGACTAGGCTTTAAACTTCTTGTGCAAGTTATCGATCAGAGGCCATTGGGTTGCATCTTCGTACCTGGAATGATCATTATTAAAGGACTGGGATTGAATCTAATATATTTATTAATCAGGTTGGATTGATTTAGGCTTTATACAGTTGGACCTGCCAGGCCAGCCGGAAATTGGCACCCATTGTAGATAACCTGGATCCCCCATTTGACTCCTTAAATTGCTTGTGATATTGTTGATTGGGCTATAACGATACAAAAAATGGAAGGGTTAACTCGAAACGCATGTAGAATATGCCCAATTGTAGCCAATAGTGCAAATGCTGCCTAATTCATTGGATTCCTCGGACCAAAAGGAAGCGTTCTACTAAGGAGCTCATAATGTAAGAGGAGCATGCCAAGTTAGAGGCCAAGCTCGCAAGTGGAGCTCGTGCCTTCTGGTCTGAGGTGGTCATAGGTGGAGGCAAGGATTAAAGTATCGGTATCGGTCGCTGTATCGGTCGGTCAAAATTAAGATACGTATCGGAGGGTATCGTATCGTATCGGAGATACACTAAGATACGCTAAAGATACACACATAAATGGATAAGAAACATTTTTTTAAACACTTTTGCATAAAAGAATTTGTTAAAAAAAGCTATTGATAACATGTATTATGTATAAACACTAAATTGAGGGTATCGTACTAAGAATTCAAGGTCTGTAGTTGTCCCATAAATGTAAAATCCTTGATCCCAATCTTAATTTCCACTTTAGTTAGAGAGAAATATGGCTGACAGCAACTTTGGAACAAAAACCCTTCAAAAAATCGTTTTTTTCTGAAAAATTACCCATATTGGCCATTATATGACCGTAGCGCCGATACGTATCGATACTCACCGATACGTACCTATATATATATCGATACTCATCGATATGTGCTGATATATACCGATACGTACCGATCGATACATATCGATACTCACCGATACGTATCAATACATACCGAAACGTACATTTTACCTCAATTTTATATTTCCCATAGAGTCGTATCGTATTAATGTGTATTAGTGGTGTATTGATGCATATCGGTATGTATTGTAGGATATATATCGATACAAAATGATTTAAAAAATTCAATGTATCGTATCGGTGTGTATCGTATCGGCCGACTAAATTTAAGATACGTATCGGAGGGTATCGTATCGGTATCGGAGATACTTAAAACCATGGGTGGAGGTAATACTCTAATTGGAAGGTGGAGAGAAGTTAGGGGGCAAAACTGTCAAAAAGTGTAGGTGGATAAGAAAGGGCAAACGCTTTGGGTAGTTTTTTGAAATTCCTATATTTAATTTGTATAGTTGAATGAAAGAGTGAAAAGTAATTTGGTAAATTGAAACCTAATTTTGAGCAATCTTTTACCCGGAAAAAAAATAAAATAAAATTGAGCAATCGGTTTATTTTCTCAAGGAAGATTTTTGTACCCATTGAACATGTATCATATAATCATGGTTATAATTATCGGAATTGGATGGTCTGATAAGAAAACTATTCCAGTTTTGCATGTTCCCAATTTCAATACCTGGCCGATATTGTATCAGTGTAAAGGTACCAATTAGGGGTAAAAATGTTAGAAAACATTTTTTTTATCACTTATATCCAATTCTATACCGTGCACCAAAACCATGCATATAATGTAGCTTACTTGTTTTTTGCATCAAGCAATAGGTACGATAATAATGGCCATAAAATAAGACAAGTATAATACTGGTTGGCCGACTGCGGGAGATATCGCGACATTAGTAGAGAATGCACAGACCTATAACAATAATCTGATTCAACATGTGAAGAATGGAACCCCAAGGAGGCCTGGGTATTTGGAGACTTATGCGTTTGCCATGTTTGATGAGAATGAAAAGAATCCTGAGTTAGAGAAGCACTGGGGTTTCACTCCTGATAAACAACCCACATACCAATTCAGCTTCTCCTAAATGTGACAAGCTAGGGGATCCTCTGTCTGTGTTTGTTCCCATCATAAATTAATGAGAGTTATTCATGTCCAACTCTGACATTCTTTTCCTTATTTTTTGTCCAGATATATTTTTTTTCTTCTAGTGTGGGCTATGCTGAAATAATTGTCTCAAAGATCCAAAGGGGCTAAAATCACTTGTTTTGACTCTTTGACCCCATATTGTAGGGTTGATCTCAAAATATATGAAAGATCTCCCTTTACATCTGACACTTTCATGGAATACAACTTTCCACAGAATTTTCTATGTATCTATTAGATTGAGTATGAAATTCTCTTTACTATCTGGAAATATGGTATATGTTTCCCTCTTTTCCTCTTAGAATTGAAAATTCTGTATTTACATATCCATACGATTTGAATTCTTAGGTTTCCATTTTTCATAAGTTTGTTTTTTTTTTTTTTTTTTTTAATAATTAAATTCCATACTTTGCTATCTCTTTTGCTAAGAAAATCCACCTTGGGCATTGCCATTTGGAAATACTTTTTAGTCCAGAATGGACACTACAAAAACAATGAGAATGGGATCTGGAAAAGGTGTAGCGGTGGCAGAAACCTTTGGCCCAGCCTGGATTATTTTTGGGCCGTTTTGGGCTTCCTTCAACGGTTTTACTAAGTAGATTTATATCAAATGGGTGGGGCTACAGCATGTCTTCCAAGTCTCAACATGATGGATTAGTATATCCATTGAATCTAGCCTTCAACCACCGAGCCCATGACATTGCCCTCTCAACTAAACCACATGATTGACAGCCTAAGATGGTCTTCCTACAGGGAAAAGATTCATTGTTACCCTAAATCGGAAGGATTTCTCAATGGCCCTTATTCTCTCATGTGGATTGATTATTTGGCAATCTAACTAATTGAATACCTTTCTGAGGATTAGTCGAGGTGCACGTAAGTTGGCCTGAACACCTTAGTTCAGAAAAAAAAAAAAAAGAATACCTTGTATTAATTAATTAATTACACTATGTTCTTCATATTAAAAGGCAACGTCGCTCCTATGCTAACACGAGGACCAATGGGAGAACTTATAGAAGCATTAACAGTTGACAATCATTTCACTGGTCCTAGAAGGCTTGGTGCCTTTAGGCTACTTTTCCCCTTATTTCATTTCATATTGACTAACTAAATTACATTAATGGCTTATTTGAATCTAAATGCAACATTAAAACTAACAATTCATCAGACAATACAACCATGTAACCCATCTTTTCTCCTTGATTTTGTGAATATCACCAACCCAATTCAGAAGTTGCTTGACCTAACTTTAGTAGGAAAATCCATCCAAATCTTTTTTTTGCTTTTCCGTGAGATTGCCCCTTTCCTCGGAATTGGATTTTCCCTTTTTTTCTATGTGGTCAGTGTGGAGGTATCAAAAGATTGCAACAAGGGTGATGGGTATTCGACCAAAAATAAAAAAAAAGGGTAATGGGTATTTTCTGGCAGGGTAAAAAAAAGTCCATCATGGACACATCATTGATGGAGAAGAGATTTGTAATATATATATATATATATATATATATTTAACTTACCAAAAAACCCTTTTAAATGGAATAGAAAAAAACTAATAAAAAGTTATTGCTCCTTCTTTAATCTCTCTCCCTTCATATTTAAATATCTCAATAAAAATAAAAAAAATAAAAAATAAAAAGAAATAAAAAAAAAAACTTGTCCTGTCCTTAAACGTGGGGAGAAAAATTAAAGTGATTAATCCTTTCCATAAATGTGGGAGTGAAAAGCATGGAGAAGAGGGGAGTAGGGGGAAATGGTGGTAAAGTTTTGTAAGACACGTCTATCTCTCTCTCTCTCTAGCCGCAGATACCTCCCGAACTCAAAAGATATGTCCATCCATCTCCCCTGCTTTATCTCTCTTCTCGGCAAGGTTGGGAGATGCAAGAATAAAGGATCCCTATTGTAGAAACGCAACCCTAAAACGATGCAGAAGATAATGGAAAAACAAAACAAACAATGCACACGGATTTTACGAGGTTCGGCAAGGTTGCCTACGTCCCCGGTGAGATGAGATCCTGCTTCACTATCAATGGAGAATAGGGTTACAGCACTCGTCCTCACACCTCTCAGTATTGCTTGCATTACAGAGAAAGAAACCCTCGCTACAAATATATATAGCGAAAAAAACCCTAATCCGGATTAAACTACAATTGCCACCCAAATAAAAAAATTCGAGCGGGGGGCTGCGCCCCCTACACCCCTGCTATGCAGGGGGGCCTCCTGCCCCCCTTGCAACCCCCACGGCCCACTAACCGGCTAGCGGGACCGCCGTCCTGGTTGTCTAGGTGCTGCACCAGTACTCCCTGGATTAAACTGCGACGGAATACAAGACATCATACACCAACACCTATCCCTGAATTCGGACCTTACTTCGTCGTGGCTCTCACTTCCCACATTCACTTCCTTTTATGTTGCTACTCATTGCTTGCACTTCCTTCCTTTTGCAGAACCAAATCTTTATATCACTATGCTTTGTCAATTAATTAATGAGACACCTCAAGATTGAATGTTTAGTGGTATATAAACAGGTTTTTGGAAGGAGGAAATTACCCCTGGCCATGGCTCCCTGAATCTCTTCGATACAAGTCAGATCCCATCGAAATCATCCCTGCCCGTTCTCCCAGGTTTCATTCACAAGGTCAGAATCTAAACTTCAATCTCAAGGACAAATTTGTAATCATTTACAAAAATTCCTGGTTCATTAGTTTCTTCTCTACTGGTATAATTTATTACATCCTATCATCTACCGGAGGAGCCAAAAAGAATTCAGTCTTCATACCCCTTACTGCCCACTACAGAGTAGTGTTCTAACTTTGTATTATACGGTTGGGATTTTGCTCGTGAGAGTAGACTTTCTTAGAAAATCATATTCATACTGTTCTGATATTGATTAATGTTTCTCTACCTTTATTCCCATACAAAAATAGTTGACTACTTAAGTGGCAACTGGAGTACAAACATGAATATTTTGAAAAATTAGAAAAGCTTCATTTTTCTTACTCTATTAATCCTTAGATGCAATTTTAATCCAATAAGAGATCCCATATCACTCTATTTGTTAAAATTGTACAATTGGGGTACTGTCTTACTCCAATGGCCCTCCCTAATAGATCATCATTTCCTCCTCATGGGTTTTAATTTTTGGAACATTTTCTATTCGGCATATCAAGAGGAGAAGCCAGATTTAACAAATTGTTTCAGAACTTAGTAACTTAGATGACAAAAACATTGAAGTGAGCACATGGATTCAAAATGTTAAAATTCCTATTGAAGTGATAAATGATTTACATCACTCTAGATTCGAATATGACCCAATCTGGTTATGTAACATCTCATCATTGGGAATGGGCTAACAAAATCCTGCCCTATCTGAATCCAATTAGGGCACTAATTAGCTCCCCAACTTTTCTCTTGGCCTTCCCAGTGCTTTACAGGGAGGTAAGGACTTACCCAAGGCCTCATACCTGATAAGCACAATTTAAAAAGTAAGTTCTATCCCTTTTATGTTGACTATAGCAACCTCAGGCCATCCAATTAGGGAATGGGCTAACAAAATCCAGTTTAATATTCAGATGGATCACAATCTGTTTGTAAGAGATAACATTCATATATGATCTGAATTCGAATATGACCCAATCTGGTTATGTAACATCTCATCATTGATCTTTTAAAGAATTGACAAGTAAAAGGAAAAAAGCTGGAAAATTATTATATGTTGTTTCCAACCCAACTAAAAAATGTTTGAAGAAGTACAAAATTTATAAATTAAATATTTACTTGTAAAGTTATTATGGATTCTACATATGTGTTGTAATGCCGATTAGATCGGAACTGGATCAAATCATTGACAGCCTTATTCAATATAAATATTTTGACACAAAGAACATTATAAACATTTCTATACTGAAGAACTCCAATTATATGTTAAAATTGCATCTTATTAGGATTTATGTTTGTTAAGTGTGTCTCGAATTCTTGACCCGTTTTGAAGATTGACCCGATCCGACATATTTTGGTGGCGACTCGAATGGAAAATTTTCTGAGATCTGTGATGGAAGCAAAGGGGTATGGTTCGACCGGATCGACTGTGACCCGATGGATCGACCCGCGATTTGAAGTATATACATAATGTACTATTGCTTGTTGAGAAAGTCATTGTATTCTAGGGTTTTCACGCAGTTAGGGTTTCAGGACAAGTTTTTCCTCGCCGCTGCTAGGATGTAATTTCTCTTCTGCATAGTGAATCATCTTCTTCTTTGCCCGAGGACGTAGCACACCACTCTGGTGTGTGAACCTCGTTAAATCTCTGTCGTGTGGATCTATTATCTCATTATTATTCGTGTTTCTTGGTGTTTGATCTAACAAACTGGTATCAGAGCTCTGGGTTACTTCGATCCATGGCTTCAACGAAATACAATATTGATAGGTTTGACGGCAATATCAGTTTTAGTCTATGGCAGGTTCAAATGATGGTTGTTCTCACACAGCAGGGTTTGAAGAAAACCCTATTTGGGAAGGCGAATAAACCTACAACTATGTCCAATGATGATTAGAATGATTTGGATGATAAAGCCCTTTCAGCTATTCAGTTGTGTCTTTCGAATGATGTTCTACAGGAAGTTCTTTCAGAGAAAACGGCTGCAGAGTTATGGGTGAAGTTAGAGAACCTTTACCTCACCAAATCCCTCACCAATAGGTTGAGATTGAAGCAACAACTATATACCCTTCATATGGGTGAAGGTACTTCTATTAAATCCCACATATCTGAGTTCAATTCTATTGTTACTGATTTGAAAAAGGATAGATGTTAAAATAGACGATGAAGATTTGGCCCTATTATTGTTATGTTCTCTGCCTCCATCTTATAAGCATTTTAGGGATACCATGATTTATGGTAGAGAGACAATCTCTATTGAGGATGTCAAAACGAATCTACAAAGCAAGCAGAAGATTAATGATGAGTTGACATCTACCAATAAATCTGATAGCGTTGGTTTGGTAGCTAAAGGGAGAATGAATGAAAGGGGTTCAGATGGTGATAAAAAGAAGGCTAGATCAAAATATAAGCACAAGAATTTAACCTGCAATTACTGTAAGAAAAATGGGCATATTAAATCTGAATGCTATAAGCTTTTAAATAAGCAGAAGGCAGGTGGTGGTGCTCAATATCAATAGAAAAGAGATGATTCTGCAGAAGGTAGTATTGCTGAAGATGAGAGTGAGTCTGATATGCTTTCGGTGACTGATGATAAAGTTAGATCATAGGATGAATGGATTCTTGACTCTGGTTGTTCCTACCATATGTGTCCCAATCGTGAATGATTCTCCACATACGAATCAGTTCGAGGTAGAGTTGTGTCGAAGGGAAATAATGCTTCTCGTAAGACTATTGGAATGAGAACGATCAATATCAAGATGTATGATGGCATTGTCAGAACCTTGTCCAATATCAGGCATGTCCCTGATTTGAAGAAGAATCTCATCAGTTTAGGCACTCTTGATTCAAATGGGTGCAAGTATACAGCTGAAGGTGGAGTCATGAAGATCAGCAAGGGTGTTCTCTTATTAATGAAAGGAATCAAGGTTGGCAGTTTGTATGTGTTGCAGAGTACAACAGTCACTGGGTCTGTTGCAGCAGCTTCATCATCTATGTCTGAATCAGATGTCACAAATTTATGGCACACGAGGTTAAGCCATATGAGTAAAAGAGGGATGGCAACATTAAGTAAAAGGGGCTTGTTGTGTGGTCAGAGTACAGGAGTAATGGAGTTCTGTGAGCATTGTGTGTTTGGGAAGCAGAAAAGAGTTAATTTCAGTACTGCTATTCACAGGACTAAGGGAACTTTGGACTACATTCATTCAGACCTATGGGGGCCCTCCAGGGTTGCTTCAAAGGGGGCTAGTGCAAGATACTTGCTTACTTTCATTGATGATTTCTCTAGGAAGGTTTGGGTCTATTTCTTGAAGTACAAAAATGAAGTATTTGTCACTTTCAAACAGTGGAAAAATTTTCTTGAGAAGTAGACCGGGAAACAAATTAAAAGGTTGAAAACCGATAATGGCCTAGATTTTTGTGAAGGTGACTTTAATGAGTTCTGCAAAAATGAAGGTATTGCAAGACACCATACAGTTGTTAAAACACCCCAGCAGAATGGAGTGGCAGAGCGTATGAATAGAACCTTGTTAGAAAAGGCGAGGTGTATGTTATCAAATGCAGGATTGGGCAAGGAATTCTGGGCAGAAGCAGTTAACACAGCAACCTTTTTGGTGAATCGATCTCCTTGCACAACTATTGAGTGCAAGACTCCAGAAGAAGTTTGGTCAGGTAAACCTGCAGACTACTCAAATTTAAAGTATTTGGATGTCCTACTTATGCACATGTAAATGAAGGGAAGTTGGAACCTAGGGCTAAGAAATGCATTTTTCTTGGGTATGGATCTGGAGTGAAAGGATACAGGTTGTGGTGTCCTGATCCAAAGTCTCCAAAATTTCTTATTAGCAGAGATGTTACTTTTGATGAATCTGCTATGTTGCATCCTAGGAAAAAAGCTCCTATTCATTGTGATGAAGGTCAAGAAAAATCTAGAGAGAAGGTAGAGTTTGAAATTGGTGGTTCATCTTCAAACAAAGCACAATTTACTTTAGTCCAGCTGCCTACTTTTACTGAAGGAGATGATGCTCAAGAGAATCAAGAAGAAGAGCGGTACAACATTGCCAAGGATAGACCAAGGAGGAATATTAAACAACCACAAAAAGTATGGGCATACTGAATTTGTTGCTTATGCATTGTCTGTTGCAGATACAATTGAAAATAGTGAGCCTGCAACATATTCTGAAGTTGTTGCTTCAATTGATTCTACAAAATGGTTGATTGCCATGAATGAGGAGATGGAATCTCTTCATAAAAATCAAACTTGGGATCTTGTGAAGCCGAGAATAGGGAAGAAAATTGTTGATTGCAAATGGGTCTTCAAGAAGAAGGAATCTGCCTCAGGTGTTGAAGATGCTAGGTACAAGGCACGTTTAGTTGCAAAGGGCTGCAGTCAGGTACAAGGAATTGATTTTAATGATGTTTTCTCACCTGTTGTTAAGCATAGTTCTATTCGTGTCCTACTTGCTTTAGTTGCTATGCATGATTTGGAGTTGGAGCAACTTTATGTGAAAACAACATTCTTGCATGGTGAACTAGAAGAACAGATTTATATGCATCAACCTGAAGGATTTGTTATTGAAGGTAAGGAGGACCATGTATTTTTTTTTTGCTAAAAGGTTATTTTATTGAAAGAGAGAAAAGCAAAACAAAGAGAAATACAAAAGGGCAGGCCGATCCCACTAAACCCACTTGCAACCTCCACCTTCGGCATGGCCATCAGCAGAGGGAGCAAGCAGAGGGCTTAGCCAAATCGAAAACGGTGCCTGTCCAACGCATCTGAAGCTAACTCAGCTACTACATGTCTCGGGAACTCCACCGAGAATTCTGAAGTACAAGATTTAGATGCTTTCCTAGCTAGAAAATCAGCCACTACATTAGCTTCACGAAAACAGTGAGTGATCTTCCATTGCACCAACTCCAAAAAGGAAATGGCAGATCTCCATTTCTGCAGGGCGAACCATGGAATCTCCCTTCTTTGAACTGCTGAGACCACCGACGCTGAGTCCGACTCAATCCAAACACCCCTAGCATGATGGTGTCTAGCTAGCAGAATACCCTCTAAAACTGCCTCAAATTCAGCTTCATATATTTGTTTGGCTCCCAAAAAAATGCTAAAAGAGTCGATTACCTTGCCTTTATTGTCCCGTAAGACACCACCAGCACCTGCATTACCTGGATTACCAAGCGAACTACCACCCACATTGATCTTCATCCACGCCCTGGGAGGCTTACACCAGTGAACCTCAAGAGGTGAAGGGGAAGTTGGATTTCTAATACTTAAACCTATCTTCCTGCAGGTCATCAAGTCCGAAATCGAATGAACTTCTTCACTTGACCAGTCACAGCAAAGCTGAACCTCTTGCCTTATACTTTGAAAGACATACCGCACTGCCCTTTCTTTATTTTCTTGCCTTCTTTTATTTCTTTCCCACCAAATATGGTTGATAGTGATGAGCAAACCCAACTTTCATGGCTTCTTTATCTGAATCACATGAGATTTCCTCTTCCACCACTTGAACAATGATTGAATGCTTGGGTGATTTACCCACGCAAGGAGGACCATGTATACTTGTTGAAAAAGTCCCTATATGGTTTGAAACAGTCTCCTAGATAGTGGTATAAAAGGTTTGATTCAGTTATGGCTAGTTTTGGATACTTCAAGTGTCAATATGACTGTTGTGTTTATTTCAGAAAGCTCTCTGATGGGTCATTCATATATTTGTTGCTTTATGTTGATGATATGTTGATTAAAGTAGAAGATAGGAATGAGGTCAATAGGTTGAAGGAACAATTAAGTTCTGAATTTGACATGAAAGATTTGGGGGCAGCAAGGAAGATCCTTGGTATGGAGATCAAGAGGAATAGAAAAGCAGAAAAACTGTGGCTATCTCAACAAAAGTACATTGAGAAGGTATTGAGTCGTTTTGGCATAAAAGATGCCAAACCTGTAACTACTCCTCTTGCATCTCATTTTAGACTTTCAAACTGCTCTATCACCTAAGACAGACGAAGAGGTGGAGTACATGTCACGTGTTCCATACTCTAGTGCAGTTGGCTCCATTATGTATGCTATGGTTTGCATTCGTCCTGACATTTCACAAGCTATCAGTGTGGTGAGCAGATATTTGTCATGTCCAGGTAAAGCTCATTGGGAAGCAGTGAAGTGGATACTTAGGTACTTGAAAAGGACCTTTGGTGTTTTTTTGGAGTTTGGGAGGAATGGTGATAATTTATCTGGTTATGTTGATTCAGATTATACAGGTGATCTTGACAAGAGGAGGTCACTCACAGGCTATGTATTTACTCTTGGAGGAAGTACGGTTAGTTGGAAAGCTACTTTACAGGCTACAGTTGCATTATCTACTACTATAGCAGAGTATATGGCAGTGACTGAGGCAATTAAAGAAGCTATTTGGCTTAGAGGTTTGTTGGGAGAACTCAGCATGGATCATGGGGTGACTGTTGTCCATTGTGATAGCCAGAGTGCTATTCACTTAACTAAAGATCCAATGTATCATGAGAGGACAAAGCACATTGATATTCGGTATCATTTCATAAAAAAGATAATTGCTCAAGGTAATATTCAAGTGTTGAAGATTGGTACTGAAGACAATCCAGTTGATATGTTGACTAAGCCTTTATGTGTTGGTAAGTTCGAGCATTGCTTGAACTTACTTGGTGTTTGTCGTGTTTGAGTTTAGCCCTTTGGAGGGCTATTGGAGAAGATGAAGATATTAGTTATTTGTTTATCTGTTGAAGGAGAATTCAAGGCAAGGTGGAGATTTGTTAAGTTTGTCTCGAATTCTTGACCCGTTTTGAAGATTGACCCGATTTGACATATTTTGGTGGCGACTCGAATGGAAAATTTTCTGAGATCTGTGATGGAAGCAGAGGGTTATGGTTCGACCGGATCGAACGCGACCCGATGGGTTGACCCGCAATTTGGATTATATATATAATGTACTGTTGCTTGTTGAGAAAGTCATTGTATTCTAGGGTTTTCACGCAGTTAGGTTTTCAGGGCGAGTTTTTCCTCGCCGCTGCTAGGGTGTAATTTCTCTTCTGCATAGTGAATCATCTTCTTCTTCGCCCGAGGACATAGCACACCACCCTAGTGTGTGAACCTCGTTAAATCTCTGTCGTGCGGATCTATTATCTCATTATTATTCGTGTTTCTTGGTGTTTGATCTAACAATGTTCATCCAATTGTAAGTAAGTTCATGATGTCGAATGACCTGTTCATCATGCCAAATTCCTATTGGTGGTTATGTGAAAAAGGAGGAGAGTTGATTCATCACCTTCTGATAGGGTGTAACTGTGCTCAAAGTATCTGAAATTATATTTTTGGCTTTCGTTGTCAGACTGAACTGCTAACTAAGTGTCAATTGAGGATTGCTTTGTATTCAAATGGGCCAAAGTAGGGAATATGGGATAATTAGAACATTATATATATATATATATATATATAGAGAGAGAGAGAGAGAGAGAGAGAGAGAGAGAGAGAGAGAAAGAGAGAGACTTTTGTCAAAAGGGATTTCTGTTGCATGTTAGTCTCTTGGGGTGGAAGCCCAATTCTGGAAGTCTTTGTATATATCCTTGACAAGGCTTCCAAATGTGCAGCATGTTAAGGTTTATCTTATGAATTATGATGGAAATTTGGATGACCGTTAAGGAATATAACGAGACATTACCTGCACATTGTGTCAACTCTATTTAGATTTATTGAAGGCAAGAAGGTATGTTTCTAATTTCATTGAATTTGAATCACTAATTTTTTTTTTATGTTTGTATATTTTTTTTAACATTAAAGAATGGCTCTACTAATGTGAAATCTTTTGTTTGTTGCTCTAGGTACTATCATCTCTTTGTGTAACCCAGTATATTTAACGAAGTTAGCTATTAGTTGTTCAGAGACTACATTGTGCACTTGCTTCTCAAAAGTACGAATTTTGATGCTTTGAAGTGAATAGACTTACAATTGGTTCCAAATTATTTTGAATAAAGCTTATTCATTTCTTATCTATTTTTAATTAATCTCAGTATAGAGGAAATAAAAATGGAGCAATTTAGCAATGATTTGTAGGTTTATAGGGTCCCATTGTAACCACTTGCTTGATACTCTACATCTGAACTTATTTCTAACAAATTCAGAAGATGGCCACCTCTCTTTTTTGGCACTCTCTAAGGCTTTTTCGTTTCTTCCCATTTTTTGAGCACAGAATAAAAGGAAGTGAAAGTTTGACAAATATATAACTTGATGCCTTTCGACTATATATCCCATATTCAATTAGCTTATATCAAGCATTGCTATATTTGCTACATAACAAAAGCCCATACGCGTGCAAGTTTACTAGTGTGTATATATATATAAACATTAAGCGAGGAAACAAAGGTTTCAAATAATAGAGAACAGAAACAGAATACAACAGGTTGTATCCTTCTCCCAGGAAAGGACTTAAATTGTATTTCCAATGACCGCATCCAAGATCAAAGAAGCAAAGTTGCATTATTGCATCATAGCAGTCAGCCTCACTAATGCATAGAGCTTGAAAGGATGGGACCTATTTCACCATACCATCCATGTGGCCAGATAATTACATGTTAAAGAGGAGAAGGGAGATGCACAGTGACATAGTAATTGAGGCAATATGCTTATTTGATTCAGATGAGGGGCTATTTGTAGGATCTGCACTGAAATTAATTGCATATTTGGGTTGTTTATTGGAAAAAAATAAGCCCCAATGTTGCTCCAACTCTAGATTAGGGATCTTTTGGTTCTCATCAAACATAGAAAACACATAAGCCTCTATGGCCTTTCCGGGCCTCTTTGGAGTGCCAACCTTCACATGTTGAATCAGATTTGAGTTGTAAGCCCTTGCATTTTCTGTAGAAGTTCCGGTGCCTCCTGCCGATGGCCAACCAGTCTCCGATACAACAATCTCGACAGTTGAGCCTCCCACCTTCTCTAGAGCTGAATAGAGAGCATCAACCAAGGCATCAAAAATGTTATGATATCCCAGCTTACCATCTTGTACCATAACCGACTGGGATGAGAACAAGGCATAGTAAAGACTAATGGCTTCTGGGTTGGAACTGTAACTGAAGTAGGGATACAGGTTTGCAAGTAGTGGTGCACCATTGTGGGCAAGGAAGGTGATAACTGGGTCTATAAATGATCTCACATCGTCCCTGAATTGACCTTGAGAGGGAGGGTAGGAGGTTCCAAGGAGTCTGGAAACAATTGTGTAGACCTGCTGATGCAATTGTGTCATGAATATTTTGCATTGCAGGAAGAACCAACTGGGAATTGCTACTATTGGGACCTATTATATTTCCAACACAAATATACCGAAATCTAACACTAGGTGAGTATGCTAATACATTCCTCTTGACCCAATCGATTGCAGTAGAATTGCTGCTTGCTATGCCTTGAAGATTTGAGTCTGGGACACCCAACACAAGTTCAATGTTGGAGTCTCTGAGGGCGAGGATAGTTGCTTGATTTGGGTAATAAATTCTCATCCTTGTGATGTTTTGGGATTTGTAGAGATCCACAACTTCTTTTGGAGATGGTAAATTATTTCCCTCCATTCCATAACAAACACCTAATTGAGCACCTGCATCATTAGATTGTCAGTAACTGTGTTTGTGTGTGTGTGTGTATGAGAGAGAGAGAGAGAGACCTGTTCTGTTTAGGCAGGTCAATAGCAGTCCAACAAGAAGTAGCTGTGTGGCATCCATATGCTATGTGATGATGGTTGTTCTTGATTGCTGCGTATGAAGAAGAAGAAGAAGAAGAAGATTTGAGATTTGAGACTTGAGACTATGGATGTATCTCACCTTATCCATTTGTGATTCTTATTTTGGGAGAGAGAAAGCAAAAAGGTCAGGTCACTGACGCCCACTAGTCCTTCCGTGTCAACCATTCAAACCAACTTTTGACTTTTGCTCGATTCCTTTTATTGTTTTTTTCCTTAAGCCGCCTTTGGTTGGTTGATCATGGGGATGAGTGTGTTGGGGCAGAGAGAGAGAGAGAGAGAGAGAGAGAGAGAGAGAGAGAGAGAGAGAGAATATCCTCTGTTTTGCTTTACAGATGATACGATGATGCAGGGATATTGGTTTGGGCTGAAAAGCTTACCTGGGACGTGCGATTTTCACTATGATCAGGTGCTTGGTCCTAGCTATCCATCTGGTCCGAAAGCTCGATCCAATCATTTGTGGCATGATATGGGTATGGCCGCGGGAGTATATATTCTTTGGTGCACCGTCAGATACAACAGTTTAGGAGCCATTGCAGAGAGAATCCGTGGGCGGTTCTTGGTAAAACCCTCCACCACTTCATGATATTCAGAAGCTTCTCAGTCTTTACTCAACAGAAGGTTCTCAATCTTTACTCAACAGTAATAATGGTAGTAAAATTAGTAGTAGATCCAAATAGTGAATAAAACCCACGTCGCCTTTCAATTCGATTGGGTCATGTGATTGTTGCACATATGGGTGTCAATGGGTCAGGTTGAGCCGAGTCTTTTCAAACCCCAACTCAAGCCTAAGATCAACCCAAGCCCAGCATAGTCGTCAAATGAGGTTTGTAGAAATGCAACCCTAAAAGCGATACAAAAGGTAATAGAAAAACAATAACAAACAATGCACATAAGTTTACGACGTTCGGCAAGAGTGCCTACGTACTCGGTGAGATAATAATCTACTTCACTATCAATGGAGAATAGGGTTATAACACTCGTCCTCATACCTCTCAAAATTACTTACAGAGAAAATACCCATCACTACGAATATATAGCGAAAAACCCTAATATTGAAAGTACAAAAGTGCCCTCAACTGCCGTTTTATCTATCCTGGGGCCTGTATCAATATTCCCTAGATAAAACTGCAACAAAATACAAGATATCATACAACAATAGGGTTATCTCAGCCCAAGCCTAACACTGTCAGACTTAGTCCAACCAAACCCTAGTGGACCCAACCTAATTGGATTGTGCTTAGCCCAATCCACCCCACCCTAGTATTATTGGTTTCTTGATCTTGATGTATTCTAGAGGCCAAAGACTAAGATTTTCGTATATATGTCGATTGTGGAAAACGAAAAAAAAATTTCAAACCTTTTACTATAAGTATCTATTATAATGATGAACATATTTATATTATTATGTACTTAATATGTAGGGTTGGGTTGGATTAAGACTTCAACCCAGGCCCAACCCAACCTGGTCTTGGGCCTGAAATTCTCAACCCTAGCCCACCCTATGGACTAAAATCTCAGCCCTATTTGTGGTCAAGGCGGGTTAAGATGGGCTTGGGCTGATCGGGCTTTTGGACACGAGGAAAGTGAATATTCACGTATGTGAATGTACGTGAACGAACTTGGTCTGTGGATATGGCATCTATTAAATGAAGAAAGAGAAAATATATGTCATATCCATTGACCAGGTTCGTTCACGTACATTCACGTACGTGAATATTCTCTGCTCTCTTTGGACACACTTAGTTACATGGGAGTCCAAATCAGGTCCTCATACAAGAACCTGAGTTTCGATTCTCGTACAACCAAGAGGTAAACGTGTGTAACCCACTCATTATCTCATAATTTTTTGACCGACTACCTATCTCTTCCTATTTTCTCTCCTATTCTCTTTTCCGATATCCCTTCTCTCTCCTCACGGTTTATCAACCTTTTCTTTATTTTTTTCAGTTATGATTTAACATTCGTTTATTATTAATCCCACATTTTATTTTAATGCGACAAAATAGTCGACTCCCTTATCTCTTTCTTTTTTTCTTTTTTCTTTTTTTACTTAAGTTCATTTTCTCTCCATCTCTCTCTCTCTCGCTCTCAATCTTTTCCAATTTTCTCTCCTATTCTCTTTTCCCATATTCCCTTTCTCTCTCCTCACGATTTATCAAATTTTTTTTCTCATTAAAATAGCTTTATTTTAATCCTACAAAATAGTGGACTCTTTTTTTTTTTTTT
>NC_056563.1:32753438-32799962 GCF_013358625.1 Macadamia integrifolia | reverse complement strand
TCTCGTTATAGAAGGCTCGGTGGGGGTCAAGGACCTGGATGTGGTGTTGCCATGGCCAGTGCTGTGCAGCCAGTTGTTGAAGACCCTGGTGAGGATCACGTGGTTTCTTCTTTGCCCAGGGTGGAATGTTCAAGGGGAACAGTCTCTATTGTGCATTCAGAAATTATGAGAATGGATACGGTGGCAGTGGCTCGGGAGAAGGAGGCTGGAGGCATGCTTATGGGTGGAAACCAAAGAAAGAAAACAGCTAGTCAGGCTAAAAAGTCTGATAAAAATCAATTCTCTAAGAAGTAATTCATAAAGATTATGTATTGGAACATTCGGGGTGTTAGGAAGGCAGCAGGGTTGTGCGCTTTACGTCAACTGGTGAAGGAGCATGCCCCGGATGTGCTATGCTTGGCTGAACCCATGGTTCAGGTATGTAAATTTCCTGTTATTTTCTTTAGTCGGCTGGGGTATGCTATGGATTTCATTCATAATATTCGGGATGAAAAAGTCCCAAATTTATGGATTATATGGAAGTTGGGCGTTTCGAGACCAGTCGTTGCAGGTATGTCTGATCAACATATATCAGTCATCTTTGATTGGCCAGGTAGTAAAGTGGGTATCTCTTTTGTACATGCAAGTTCTTTTAAAATTATGCGTAGGCAATTGTGGTTAGATTTGGAGTTGTCGATATCCGCTTTGGTTCCGTGGTCTGTGATGGGGGATTTCAATGCAACCCTGCTCTCGCATGAGAAAAGAGGTCCTGGTAAGTTTAATCTTAGATCAGCTGCTGAATTCCAGGCAATGGTTGATGCGTGTGAATTGCTTTCTATCCCTTCTCAGGGAAAGAAATTCACTTGGACTAACAATCGTCGAAGGGGTCATGTAGTTGCAGTGTTAGATCGGAGTTTTTGTAATGGGAAGTGGATAGATGTGTTTAGAAATGTGAAGCAGCGTGTTTTGTTGTCTTCGGTATCAGATCATGCCCCTCTAATTGTTGTGTCTGATGATGTTCAAAGACCTACAAATATCCCCTTTAGATTCCATAGCTTTTGGATGGAAAATGATCAATTTATCTCCGTGGTTGAGGAAGCTTGGAAAACTCCGATAGGAGGTAATCCAATTTTCGTTCTGGCACAAAAATTAAAGCAGGTCAAGGAGAATTTAAAGGTTTGGGCGAGGGCTACCTTTCCTAACCTGAATGACGAGGTCGATAAAGCAAAGCTGGAATTAAAGAAGGTTCAAGACATGATAGAGGTGGCTGGGATGACTGATGAATTATTTAACAGAGAGGCAGATGCAAAAACAGTATTATTGAAGGCCAACCAAATGTACGAGAAGTTGTGGGATGAAAAAGCTAAACTGAGATGGATGAAAAATGGAGATTGTAACTCAAAAATTTTTCATCTTTCCGTGAAGCTTAGGAGGTTGAAAAATCAGATCACCTCCCTAAAAAATGAAGATGGAACTTGTCTTTCAGACCAACAGGGAATATTGTCTTATGTCTCTGATTTTTTTGAGAAATTTCATGAGGCTGATGCAATCACGGTTCATAATGACCTTCTTGATAATATTCCCAGAGTGTTGGAGGAGGAGGACGTGGCAGGATTGGAGATTGTCCCGAGTGGGGACGAAATAAAACAAGCTGTTTGGGATTTAGATCCTGTAAGCTCTCCAGGTCCTGATGGGTTCCCAGGTAGTTTCTTCAGGCAATGTTGGGCTATTGTTGAGGGTGATTTTTGCAGGGTAGTGAAAAAATTCTTTGAGGAAGGATGGCTTCCTAAAGGAATAAACAATTTATTTATTTCCTTGATCCCCAAAGTTGAGGGTGCGGCCTCTCTAGATAGGTTTCAACCTATATGTATGGGGAATTTTTATTGCAAAGTGATATCACAAATTCTATCTTCAAGATTACTTGTTGTTTTGCCTAAATTGGTTTCGGAAGAGCAAGGCGCTTTCCAGCAGGGTAAAATAATTTCAGCAAATATCAGCCTTGCCTCAGAACTGTCAAATTTGATGCATTCTTCGGTTAGGAGTGGTGGAATGGGGCTGAAGCTCGATGTTCAAAATGCATATGACTCTCTAGCTTGGGAATTCCTCTTTGCAGTTCTGTGCAAATTTGGGTTCTCCTCTAGGTGGATTTCTTGGATTCACAACCTTCTTCTATCCTCCAGAGTATCAATTTTGGTGAACGGTGGCCCGGTGGGGTTCTTTGGGGTTGGTAGAGGTCTCCGGCAAGGAGATCCTTTGTCTCCCTTTTTATTTATTCTAGCAGAAGAGGTTCTCTGTAGAGGTCTTAGAAGCATGGTAAAGAATGGTTTGATAAAATCTCTTCCTGGGCCTCGAGGTGTGTTAACTCCCTCCCATTTATTGTTTGCTGACGACATTTTCATTTTCATTAATGCATCTGCTCAGTTCATCAAAAATCTTAAGGCCTTTCTTGATAAATATCAGGCATTCTCTGGCCAAATATTTAATCTAGAAAAAAGTAGTTTGTTCTTTGGAAAGGTTGCCCCTCACATGAAACATTTTATAAATAATTTTATGGGAATCCAATCTGCAAGGCAGCCTACTAAATATTTAGGTGTGGAGCTCTTCAAGGGGAGAGTTAAACGGGACAACATGTTACCGCTGATGGATAAAATCAAGAAGAGGTTATCGGGATGGAAGGGTCGGCTTCTCTCCATGGCTAGTAGGGTGGAGCTGGTTAAATCAGTGATTTCAATTATCCCAATTCATAATTTCGGGATTTATTGGTGGCCAGGAAGCTCAATAAAATTAGTAGAAAAGTGGATGCAAAACTTCATATGGTCTGGTGACATGGAGACAGGGAAGAAGATAGTGGTGAAGTGGGATGAGGTATGTAAACCTACCAGGGAAGGCTGTCTTGGCATTAGGAGGTTGCGAGACGTTAATTTTGCATGCCTGTGCAAATTAGCATGGCAAATCAAACATGGAAATTCTCTAATGAGTGTTTTCTTTCGCGCCCGTTTTCTGAAGGTTGATGGTTCGCTAAAAACTACCTACCTTTCCTCTTCGATATGGCCTGGTCTTAAAAAGGTGTGGCGGTGGGTACAGTCTCATGAGCAATGGACTGTTGGGAATGGTCAGAGGATAAATTTTTGAAAAGATAGCTGGCTGGGAAAGAAGCCTATTGAGGAGTTGTATGGCCTGCAGTTAGATATCTTTGATTCGATGCAGGCAAAGGTTTCCGATTTCATTTGCCAAGATGAGTGGAATTTTCCCCAGGTGAGTTCTGAATTTTTTCACAATATCTTTGATCAGGCCAAGGATATCATAATTTCAGATCTGGATGATATTTGTCATTGGGAATTAAATTCATCTGGAGTTTTTACAATAAAATCGGCTTGGGAAAAAGTAAGACGGGAATCACCAAAGGTGGGGTGGTATTCATTGATTTGGAATTCTCATCTCCAGCCTCGCCAATCGGTTTTTGGATGGAGAATGTTGAAAAACAAGCTAGCTACTGATGATAATGTGAAAAAGAGAGGGGTTCCATTGCCATCTCAGTGCATTCTCGGTGGCATAGCGGAAGAGTCTATAAATCATACCATGTATGAATGCTCTTTTGCTGATTTCATGTGGCAGAAATTTTGTTGTTGTTTTGGGTTTAGGTGGCCTGGATTTGAAGGAGTTGAAAGATTGATAGCTTGGTGGAAAGATCAGGCCAAGAAGACCATCTTTAAAGGGGTGTGGCTGAAGGGTTTTGTTTTAATCCCTTACTTTACTTGGTTGGAGAGGAATGGAAGAAAATTCGAAGGAACCTCAAAATCAAAAGTGCATTGTTTTGGCCAAGTGAAGAGCGAAATTTCGAGGCTGAATTTCTAGCACTTATGATAGGGATTGAATTAGTGAAGCAGCACAATGTGAAACGGCTATGGATAGAATGTGATTCAGTTGCAGTTGTGACTATTTTTCAGAAGAGGCAAAGTCCATGGATAGCTCGGCAAAGATGGATAAATTGTATTTCTTATTTGGAGGATGTGGAATGGAAAATAACCCATTGCTATAGGGAAGAAAATTCAGTGGCGGATTTTTTGTCAAAGTCAGCTGCTCGTTTTGAAGTGTCAGAGCCGATTTCAATTTGGCCAACTCTGGTCCAGATGGAATTAGACATGGATGCATTGGGTCGGCCTAGGTTCAGATTCACCTAGGAATTTTTCTTTTTCCAGATTTTTTGTTTTGGTGGAGTTGGGTTGTTGCGTAATTCTGCTGATGGCAATGCCGAAGCTGGAATTTCTGCTTCTCCCTCTCTTCTTATTGTGAGTGTTGGGTATTTCTCCCTCCCTCATCTGATGTACTATATTTCTTTTTTCTTTTTTTTTTCCATTTAATATACATGACTTTTTTAGCGAAAAAAAAAAACATGTAAAATCCAATAAAACCTAAGAGAAGCAAAATGAAGAACATATTTCAAAGGACTTGTTCCATATTTCAAATGCTAAAGTCTCCCTCTATTTATGACAAATGAGATAAAAGAATTAAGGGACTTTAAGAAGATGAGTTAAGAAGATACTTTATTGTAAGGAGACTTTAAAACTAAAGGAAAATTGAGGCTACGTAAATCTTTAGCAACTGAAGAGATAATGAGCATTAAAGAAGAGAATAAAATATCTCCAAAATTGTATAAAACTTGTAAAAGTTATTTTGTATTTAAACAACTATTTGAAGCTATTTTGAATCTTCAATTGTTTAAATACTTGTTTTAAAGCCAACAATAAGAGAAGGATCCTACAGTGAAAGAGAAGAGTATAAACCAAATAAAAGAAGAAGAAAAAAATTTTAAGAAGATGTGTTTGATATCGAAACAATGGGCACTATGTGCATTGTTCTTATTAGCAGGAGTTGCAAAAGCCATAGTTTTCGACGTAACAAAGTACGGTGCAAAGGCCAACGGCAAGATGGATATTAGTAAGGCTGTGAGCTCAGCTTGGAGTGCATCATGTGCATCAGCTGTGCCAAGTACTGTTCTCATGTCTAAGGGGACATATCTTTTGGGTCCTGTGGTCTTATCAGGATGTTGCAAGAGTTCTTCAATTGGGTTTCAAGTTGAAGGGATAGTACAGGCCCCCTCCAGTCTGGCCGCTTTCAATGAAGATTGGATTGTTTTCAAGTAAGTTAAAGGCTTGACGATCTCCGACGGAGGAACATTTGATGGCCAAGGACAAACGGCTTTGGAGTAACAACGATTGTTACAGAAATCCTAATTGCAAAATACTCCGTGTCGTAAGCTTTTTGTCTTCCTAGAGCATCATCATCAAAAAAAAAAAAAAAAACTCAGTGCACAAGGCTCCCGCTACAGCAGAGACTGGGAGGGACCAACGTACACAGCTTTAGCACCTGCATTTGCCCCTTCCAGACCCTATAATAGTGGGAGCCCTGTGCATTGGGCTGCACTGAGTCAATAATATATGCATTCCGAGATGATAATTTCACGGGCATATCGCCTTAGAAAGCATTCTAAACATAGAATACATACCAAATGCAGCCTTAGTTTCAATACACATCAGCTCTTTTTCTTCCTAGCCCAAATGAAGATAAATGGCCAGGCTAAGTCTCAAGTCTTAGATCTATTCATCTGCTCCAATGATCAGGTGAAATATATGGAACCGTTAAAACTTGGCCAGCCATGATGGGTTATGATATATTGTATCCCATCGTTTGCAGTTGTGCGTTGGTTCCGAAGGGCCATTAAGAGGTTGTAGGCCTCGAGACCCAGAAGAATCGGCCCACGTTGCACATTTATCTTTGTTATTGGGGATTCGGATCCTCTCCATAGAGTCCATGGACCATAGAGTGATCCCACGGCTAGGAGGACCGGGGCACATGTCTCCCTAGCTATGAGATCACTCTATGGTCCATGGGCTCTATGGAGAGGAATCCTATCCTGTTATTGGAGCCTCAACGAACTAATGGGTCCATGGTGGGGATTGGAAGGCTCTAGCCCCAATGGAAAATTTTTTAGGGCTATATAGGGTTTCACTATAAGATTGTAGTAAGGGTTCTTTCTCTGCTATCAGTCTAAGAAAGATGCGAGGATGTGCAGCTCTAACCATATTCTCCATTGATAAATAAGCAGATCTCATCTTGACATAGACGCAAGCAATTTTTCCAAAGCACATAAATCTTTATGTGTAATTGTTTGCAATTCCCATTCATTTTTCTGCATCTTTTTTAGGTTCTCATTCTCTATAGTCGATAGATTGAACTGTTCAACCATGGTAAACTTGCCCAATAATGGTCTATGAAGAATGAACACATATCTCTGAGACTATAGAAACCAACCAGTTTAGATGCAATTTTGGTTCCTATATATCCTAGTCCTTGGGACCCATTTGCAGGCCAAGAAGGACTGCTCCAAAATCACAATCTACACAGCTATGTTAGCAAACTGGTTCAACTTCAACCTGTTCTAATATTAAGTGGTGTTTGTGGCTTATCATTAACTGCAGAGTTTAAAATTCAATTTTGTCACCAACACTGTGATTCCGAGATGTAACCTCACTAAACAGCAAATATTTTCACATTGGCCTCTACAAATGCGTGGACTTGAAACTGGAACATATCAAAAATAGTCCCAACACCGATGGCATCCATATAGCAAGCTCAGAGAGACTCAACATTAGCGATGCAACGATTGACACCGGCGGCGATTGCATCTCCATTGGCCCTGGCACCCGCACCCTAACTGTCACCAAGGTGATATGTGGACCAGGACATGGCATCAGTGTTGGTAGCCTAGGCAGGTAAAGTGGACGTGGATGTTAATTTCCCGTCTCATATTTTGGAACTCATTGCTAGGGACTCAGAAGGAAGACCAAATTTCAGATTTAATTAGTTCCCTTCTTGCTCTCCTGTTGATGGTAATGCCGAAGGTGGGAGAAAAAGATTGGATGGCTTCTTTTCTGTTATAATTTTATTTTGTTATTTTGCTGGATATGTAGTTGGTGCTTCCTTATTTTAATGAAATAATTTCTAGCAAAAAAAAAAAGTGAAGAGGAAGTAAATGGAGTCACTTTGAAGAACTGCACCTTAATCAACACCCAAAATGGTGCAAGGATCAAGACATTTCCTTCTTCACCGACCACCGGTGTTGCCTCTAATATCTTCTTTGAGGATATCATTGTGAAGAATGTCATCTATCCAGTCATCTTGGATCAAGAGTATTGCCCTCATTCTCAATATAGTAAAGAGTGTAAGTAAAATTGAAACAAGACCTAATTCAAATTTTTGCTTAGAAACATAAAGACCCATTTGATCATATTCTATATGCTTTGTATGCTCCATCTCTTATCAAGCTTAACAACATCGATCAAGTTCAACTATATCAGAGGAACAACACCATTTCAGCTTGCAGTCGTTATCACATGTAGCAAAGCAGCACAATGTGAGCACTTGGAGATTGGAAGCATAAACTTGCAGTACATTGGACAAGGAGGAGCAGCTGAAGCCATATGTAGTAATGTGAAACCCATTTTTTAAAAACCAGCAGATCCCACCCATCCGGTGCAGTTCTAACACAGAGATCACAAAACCCATGTTGATTAGTAACAATTGATGCCAGGATGCAATAATGCAGCTTGATTTGGTGAAGAATGTTTATCAATGTAGGTTTAATTTGTTCTATACCTATTTATAGAAAACATAAGACAACTGATTTTTCTTATCAACCCTTGTTCAATTGATTGTCTTATATATCAACAATTTATAATGATACATTTTGAGTCTCTAGAAGAACAAAATATAGTGTTGGATTTATGGGCTAAATTAATTATTCGGGTTGATTAAATGGGTGAGAGTCAAATTGCATGAACCGGTTCGGTCCACTCTCAAGCTTAGGGATATGCTGGCTCAACCCATTGTGGTTTAGGGTTTTGAGTGCAGGACAGTATTATAAATACTAGGTTTTGGGTCCCTACATCCATTATTCACTCTTCCCCACTTTACCACTAAAGTGAGAGAACCAAGGAGGTTTAAGGGGTTGTAGAAGATCCATAGTTAAGCCAAGAGAGCGAAAGTGGGAGTGACCAACATCAATCATCTTCAGCATACTAGGTGAAAGGTACAAATCGATCCTCCATAATTTTATTAGATTCGTGTTCTTGTTTTTCCTGTGTGGTTTCCTCCATAGGGTTTCAATCTCAAACCCATAGGGAGTTCTAACACTTCCATCTAAGGCACGGTTCACTGGGTTTTGGGATTAGAAGGAGACTCACCATGGACTATGATGGTAATCTAAGACTCTATAGCTTGAATGAATCAAATTGGTTGTGGAACATCACCTGGGAAGCTCTCCAACAGATGTGCAAGGTCCATGGGTTTTGTGGAAGAAATGGGATTTGTGTCTATACACCAGAACCCAAGTGTTCATGTCCTCCTGGTTATGAAATGAGTGATCAGCGGACTAGAATCAAGGTTGCAAACCTAAGTTTGATAATCAGAATTGTGACCCAAACCAAAAGGTAAGGTTTGTGAAGCTTCCACAAGTGGATTTCTATGGATTTGACCTTGATACTCTGCAAGACAAATCATTTGAAGCTTGCAGGGATCTCTGCTCAAACAATTGCTCTTGTCAGGCTTTTGGATATAGGTTGACAGCCTGACAGGGGAAGTGACGTGTTTCATGAAAAGTGCACTCTTCAATGGGTAGAACTCAAACTTCCCAGGTAGCATATATTTGAAACTGCCTGAAACTTTGAAAACCTCAGAAGAGTTTTTCTTCAATGGATCTGATGCCATTTGTGGATCTTCTAAATTCCAAAAGCCTTCATCTTCTATTACATATGCAATGCAGGGTGGAAGGACGAAGTGGGTGTATCTATATTCATTCGTTTCGATCCTTGGTGCAATAGAAATTCATTCGTTTTACCAAACACCACACCTGTTGTTTTTCCGTTCTGAAATTGTTCTTGAAACAGATTCACCAAACACCATTTCTTTGTTTAAAAATGACGTTTTGACACAGAAACTGAAATATTTGTTTTTGACACGAAATGTCGTTTCTGGAAAACAATACCAAACGCTGCCTTAATTTTATTCATGATCCGATATTTCCATAAATTATTATTTAAATGAACGAGATATTACGTATCAGTTTAGAGGAATTCAAATTAAAAAAATAGATTTTAAAAACTATCTTAATTTTTTCAAAAGCTAATTGGATGCAGATATGAATAATTTTCTATTCAGTTCAATTACACCTTTAGCGGCCACCAAGGCCACTTCCATTCCATGCACCACCAACGACATGGAACTGGTCCCCTATTGAACCTGCAGGTCTGCTTGGCCTGGTCGGGCGTTGCCGGGCTCTAAGAAAGGAAATCTGACATTCAAATGAGCCCTTTACATCTTGGCCCATGGTTCAATGTCTCCACGTGGCAAGAGTAGGAGCCAAGATTAGTTGATCCCCTGAGTTAGGCTCAGCCCCAGGTCCACTGTAAGTCTTAGCAGTGATACTGAGTTGGGATCCTTTGAACTAATGTTTACATCAACATACACTTCATATGTCAATACCTATCTCTTTTGTTTTCATAAAAATCCTTCTTCCATCATTTAAATGACAGTGAATGAGACAAGTGTTGGCACCTCAAGTGTAATTTGACCTGAATATCCGTAATTAAAATTAGGGACAGTTGAAAGTGGTATCCATAAATGCCGAAACCCTCAATTAGGACTAAAAGCAAGAGTTTAAGACTAATTAAGTACTTAGATCAACCTGGGACCGCGAAGCGCGCGGAATACAGCCAACTCTACCCCCCTCACGGAAGATCACCTTCCCGGCACAGTGTTCCCAAAGATATTCTTTCGCTTTGTGTTGCTTAAGCAGCTGTCCTTTTCTTGTGCATTCTTTGCCACTTTTCTAGTCATTCCCGCACTCCCACTTTTATAATTTTACAACGTTTATTTATTAAAGAGGTCCACATTCCGACACCCACGTTCAGTCCCTTCTCCTTTGCTTTCCTTGGTCATTCTGGCCTTCCCATTAAATAATCTCTCTCATTCATTTTAGATTTTAGACTAAAAATGCAAGAAAAGATCGCTCCTTTCCATGCGCAACCCAATTTTCGAAACTGACCATGTTCATTCACTCCCCTTGCGACCTAATCAAACGCCATCTCGTCACTCTTTTTATATTTTTATTTTTCTCTCCACAGGCTCAAAGGCCCATAGACATTCAAATATGTATAAAACCCACCCTCCTCAATCCTCCCTACCTTGGATCCTAATAAGGACTTACAGGCAGCAGGTGTTGTGATCTTTGATCAACAGCAACCAATATGGTTCAAGTTGAGCAACTCCAACAACATGGTAAGTGTGTTCGTGCTCGCTCGAAGAAAAGTGTGCATGGCTTCTCTAGCAGGTGTGCCTCTCTGGTGAAAGAGCAACGGGCCAGAATTTATATACTTCGACGCTGCGCAACCATGCTTTTGTGCTGGTACATCCAGGGTGATGATTGATCATTAGAGGGGAGGGGACCCCTTTATTGTCCCAAGTATTGTTCCTTCCTGTTTCTCTCTGATTGGGTACTTCGGATTTCCTTCCCCGTTATTCCCCTCCTCCTGAAATAGCTCACTATGTTCATTTGTTGCGTTGCGCTCCCGTTCAGTTTAATGGCTATGGGTAGCTCGCTTCTGTTTTCTCTCTCATTCCTTCTCTTCTTTTTGACCTAATCAACACACTTGATTGGGTTTATGGACATGAGGGAAGTTTCTTGTTGTTTCATTGCTTTTTACTGAACTGGGATCAAAATTGCAGGTAGCACTAACGGAGACCTTCGACTAGGACTTTGTTTATTGTTTTTTTTTTTTTTTTTGGGAGGAGGGTAATAGTAGATTCAAAACAATTTAAAGACGATGAAAGGACTCCATGTGTTTAAAATATTATTTCCTCCTTTCTTCTTTCATATATTTTCCCCTGTATTTCCACAACACATATGCATTGTGTTGTTAAACAAAGATGTAATATGTGTTTCATCCCAATTAATAATATATATATATATATATATAAAGGATGTTTATTGGTGACTTCTTTGGTAATAAAAACTGAATGTTATGTATGTGGAGTCGGTGGGTGTGTGTATATGTGCGCATGTATGCATGCACCTACATGGTTCATAGATTGAATGGAATAGAGCGAAAAAAATTTCGCTCTTGCCTATGTTGCAATTATAGCAACCAAGGGAATGGAATCTCAGGGGTAGGTCTGATATTCCATTCCCCTTGTTGGTACTAGAGGTTGGCTGCAACTCAGGCAATAGCCAAGTTTCGCTCAAATAGAGCACTCTAGTAAGGATACTGGCATACAACTTATGCTTGAAGAATAAGCGTCAAGAGGTCAATGAATCGATTCTTGTCATATATATGGGTGTGTGAGTGTGCATTTAGTGTGTTCCCTCCTCCCCACATCATTTCTCCTACCCCTTGTGAGTAAATCTCCTCAAGCAGTTCCATAAAAATAATTAATAAATCAATAAATTAATAGAATAAGAGTTTGGATCGGCCTTTGATAGTATATTTTCTTGTTTTGTGTGAAACATGATCCGTAAGATGTGGGGTCATCACACTCAGGTTTTTATATCAGTGGGTGCAGGAAGAGAAATTCGAATTGAATTGAGAAGCTCCTACCTATCAAAAGGGGGGGGGGAATTGAGAAGGATTTTTTTGGTAAATAATTGATAAGCTATGCTATAGTTGGAAAATTATATTTTGATTCCAGTCAACTATCTGAGTCAAATAATAAAATATAAAACCTAATCAAGAGTCATGGAGACTTGTTCATGTTAAAGAAATGACTTCACGTAAGTGACAAGCCCCAATTCACATCCGTTCATACATCCTGTGAAGGTCTTGAAGGAATGGGAAGTTTGTTGTTATCCTCCTTTTCAAATATTCTGAAAATTAATAAATGAGTAAAAAAGGGGGAAATGATCCCAATAAAAATGGAAGGTAACCGTTTCATCCCTCTTTTATAATTCCATTAAGAGTTCCTCTCTCCCTCCCTTTTCTTCTTCTTGTACGCTCTCTCATAGAGAACAAAAATAGGCATCATCATAGCGTGACTATTGGTCTGTGTCTTCTGACTATGCATACTAGATCAGACAGACTTGCATTCCTTCTTTACAAAATGCTACCCGTTGCCAAATTACTATATCTTCAGGGGATGTTTGCTGTCGCCAAAGCAAATCAAAATGATAGTTGCTTGTTCAGTGAGCCTCTTGAAGAAAGACATGTGAAAACTGATCATCACCCTCCTCTTCTTTTTTTATTGCAAAGAAAGTGATGTTGTTATGAGAAAATATTTCCTAATCTAATGCTATCCTCCTATTTATGTATTTTGAAAGTTTTATAAATGACAACTAGGTTGTTGATCTTGACAGTCCTTACCATATGTTACTCCCATTATATTGTTGAGTAGTTCAGTATCGTGGGTTTCTTAGCTAGATAACTAAATTTCTAGCTATGTAAACTAGATGGTTGGCCTAATGTCTGGATGTTCTAGGTCACTGATTCAACTAACATATGGGACTTCCATGTCTCTATGAGTTCAGTCGGCACCCTGAAGTCTAGTATAGTTTATTGATGGATGCTGCTTCTAATACCATTATGGGGGTTGTGATTAGTCCAAGTTGGACCCTAACAGTTGGTCAAATCAACAATCACAATGTAGTTGTCTCTCGATGATGGCAGAGAAACCAATTCCTGTGGAGAAATAAGAAATGAAGTCTAATTCAATGTTGCAAAACCAATCTAATTCTAACTCGATGTGTTTTTTCTTCTTCATATTGCAATGCTTCTGATCAAGAAAAAATGGATTTTCAACATCATATGCTTGACTCATAAGCATCCAATGCAATCTGTAAATATCCCATGTGCTACCCAGCAAGAACAATAACAAAATAAAAAACCCATAACACATCAAGCTGGATCTTTTTGACAAAACCCATTAGAGATAGAAGTACAAAAGACGCAAGAAAAGAGAAGTGTCATATGATAAGTCCATCACAATAAGCTTCTGCAATAGGGGTTTTCGAGCAGATCTTGAGATGAGATCTACTAATGCTTGGGTGCTCTACATGATATTGCAATTTAGGTGTCTTCCCACCACCAAAATATCTTCGTAGGCCATTCTCACTAGACTTAATAAACTTGGGTTATTCTTCAGAATTTTGAGGGAGGGTTGCTGAGGAGAGAGATGTTCTTGAGAATCCTACCATTCTTGAGCTTCGTTTCTTGCACCCTAGAGAGAGAGAGAGAGAGAGAGAGAGAGAGAGAGAGAGAGAGAATAGAAAAAGAAATAAATTACGTGTTATAAGAGGAATGGAATTACAAAACGAAATGAGATTAGTTATGTGACACTTAAGAATACGGAAAGTACTGGACCCGCCTGGGGGATCAGTGAGGTATCCTCACCAAGAATACAGCAAGTACTAGGGGCGGAAGATCAGTGAGAGTGTGCAAACTTTAGTCCCACATCGCATAAGGAGAGGTTGTTGGGCTAGTTAATAAACTCTAACCTCCTTAACATAGCACGACGTGTGTTTAAAGCCTTGAGACTCATGGACTAAAGAGGATGTGCAAGGTTAATGAAGACAAGTGTCAATGTGTGTGTGTGTGTGTGTGTGTGTGAATTGAAGCTCCCACTTCACTTACATGAAGATTCACGGACTTGAACCTAGTCGAGTCTGTGTTTGAGTTTTCATTGACTTTATCTTTTTGCCCAAGACATGTAAAACTCACCTAGTCTTTTTTTTTTTTTTTTTTTTATTAAGTAAGTCATATATTATTCATAGATAATTAATTAAACAAAACCCTATAATTTTTGTTTCAACATTAACCCATTTTTTTCTTCTAACATGTTAAGCAACCATAGCCTCAATCAATCCTCACTCGGGGAAGAAGAAGAAGAGTGATATTGAAAAAATGATTTGCTTTGATCAAGTTTGACTCACCCGAGTCACCAAGTGGAATTAGGTTAGGTTGGGCCGTCTAGGGTTCATAATCCACAACCCAGGCCTACCCTGGTCTAAGGTCCAACTGGGATATCCTTGGCCAAGGGATGGCCTGGGGCTAGAATGCTAGATCCCTTTCTAACATTGTCATGTTTATGGCCAAGGTCAATCTTAGCCCGACCTCAGGCTTAAATTTCTCAACCCTATGCCACAGCTCGCCACGACAGGCCATGGGCGACTAAGGCCATAACACCTAGCCAGAGTATTGAAAAGCCTAGTCCAAGACTTCTAAAATTTTCTAAGCAAACTGGCATGCCTACAATAGAAAATTATTAACACATGGTTTCAAAAGAAAAAAAAGAAAAAACGAGGCATCTGGTTACCTAGATGATCCACCCAAAGAAAACCAACCCTTTTGCCTTCGAGGTAGCCCTCCAAAAATTGGGCCTAAATGCACTAATTAACCCTATAACATGCGGGCTTACATGCACCACGCAATGGGCTAGTACTCTAGTTGAATATGATTTGAGTATTTTTTTTTTTTTTAAGGTATATGACTGTGTAGGTGAGTTTGAGTAAACGTAGGTGAGAGAATGGATCTACTACTTGTAGGATCACTTTGTAGTTGAGAGAATGGATCTACTACTTGTATGATCACTTTGTCTTACGAATCAGCAACCACTATCTGTTTTTTTTATTCTCAGATATACCCTTTTTATTCTTGTAATGGCAGAAAATGAGGCAGACGTTGGTCGCTGGGTAGTACGATTAGCGAATTCTTTCTCAACGTAGGGTAAGTTTAGGGAATCATAGAAATTTTCCCTTTAAATTGTCATCCGACTCCCGCATGTATAATCAAAATGGCGGAGTCATTGTTGGTTTTCTCCAAGTCTATTCATCTGCATACCCATGCCGCGACTTTGGTTTCAGCTCCTCACCGATCGTCCTGCGATCATATCTCGTTCGGTTGTTTGAAACATTACAGATCTTCCAGTAGCATCCTGCTGCACCGCAAAACTTGCCCCAAGCAGCAGCGTCGTCCCAGTGAGGCTATTAGGGTTATCGCGGGCTCTGATGTCACGTCATTGATCCCTGAAAAAGCGAAAGAGGAATTTGAGTTTCCCCTGGATTCGAGCGGTGGAGATGGTTTTGGTGGCAGTGGTGGCGGTGGTGGTGGTGGCGGTGGCGACGGTGGTGGTGGAGATGACGAGAACAGAAACGGCCGTGAAGGCAATAATGACGATGGGGTAGGGGATTCCAACGGAAATGATAATAACACGATGGCCATGCTAATGTCCCAGAAACTGACACTCGTGTATGCTGCTTTGGTTGGAGGTATCCAGTATTCCAGTCATTCTTCCTCTCTTTTTTCTGGTTGTCCTTTGCTACGTTAAACCCCATTTAATTGAAAAAATATTTAAAAGAGTTAAGTTCGTTTGGATGGTTAGATGTGAACTGTTGTAAAATTAAAATAAAACGAAGGGAAAAAGCTTCTTTGAGCCGGGGAAGGTACGGTAGCACCCCCTCTCTTTTTTGTTGGATGAATAAATAATTCATTACCAAGTAGAGAATATTATACAAGGGAGAGAGGGGGAGGGGAGGCCGAAGCCAACAAGCAAAGGCCGTAGGCCAAGCACAAAGCAAAATTAGCAAAATCTAAGCAAACTAAAACAAATACAAAAGACTAAATCATCATCAAAGCCAACAAAAGGGGGGGGGGGAGCCAAAATCCAGAAGTGGGTTGGATAAAGTCAACCTGAAGGTTTCAGGAGGCAATGATGTGGGAATTTCTAGAGTTGTTGTGGATAGGGCGGGTCTGGAGGGAAGAGGCTTTAGACTTAACATCAAAGTAGATAGCATCCGTAGGCCGTAGGCCAAGCACAAAGCAAAATTAGCAAAATCTAAGCAAACTAAAACAAATACAAAAAACTAAATCATCATCAAAGCCAGCAAAAGGGGGGGGGGAGCCAAAATCCAGAATGCCATCAAGTGGGTTGGATAAAGTCAACCTGAAGGTTCCAGGAGGCAATGATGTGGGAATTTCTAGAGGTGTTGTGGATAGGGCGGGTATGGAGGGAAGAGGCTTTGGACTTAATATCAAAGTAGATAGCTTCCTAAATCTTTGCAGGGGAACGGGATTTGGAAGTCCATCTACGGATGTTACGCTCCATCCAGAGGTGGTTAATGGTAGCACAAAAAGCCAGTTTGCCAATAGTGTCACAGATGGAGGGACCAGAGAATGTCATATCAATCCAATTCCATTCCCCATCAAAAGGGAGGATAGATCTTCTGGTCCGCCAACATTTGGAAAGGATAGTTTTCCAGATGAGGGAAGAGAAGGGGCAAGCAAAGAAGAGGTGGGGGATATCCTCCAAACCTTGGGGGCAAAGGTAGCAAACAGGGTTGAGAGGGATGTGATAGTGAATAATAAAAGATTGAGTAGGCAGACAGTTGGACAGACATCTCCATAGAGTGAAGCTGTGGCAAGGGATGTGACCTTTGAACTAAACAACCTTATGCCACAGAACAACTGAGGAAGGGGATCGGATACAAGACTAAGCAGAGGCAGAAGAGAAGGAACCATTGGAGGAGGGGAGCCAGATACACTTATCATCTCGTCCTTTATGGCCAGGGGAAAAGGGGGAAGGGAGGACCAAAGGTCAAGGAGGTGGGGGGGGGGAGAAAAAATAGAGGAGAGAGAGGCATTAGATGGAATGCCAGAAGAGTAGATGACTATGAGAGATAAGGAGGGAGAGAATGCCGGAAGGATGCCAGGGGTCTTTCCAAAGCGAGATAGACATAGACTGACCATTACCAATGATGAAGGAGATGGCAGGGAGGGCAATGGGCCGGCGGGCAAGAATCTTGCGCTAGATCCAGTAGGCATCAGGGATGGAAGGGGCGGTCTAGAGAGAGTTAGACTTGAGTAGACCTGAGTAGATCCAGTCAACCCAAATGCTTTTATGCTTGGACGCAATCTTCCAGATGAACTTAAGAATACCAACGGAATTGTTGTCTTTGATTCTTCTAATCCCGAGACCACCTTCAGCTTTAGGGAGGCAAATCTTTTCCCAGCTTAGGGGTTTTAGGAATTTAGAGGAATCAGTGCCTTTCCAAAAGAAGGAGCAAAGGAGACCCTCTAAGGATTTGATGATGGAAGCAGGTAGGGCAAAAGTAACAGACCAATAGAGATATATGGACTGGAGAACTGATCTGATCAAGGTAAGGTGGCCCATAAAAGAAAGGAGTTTGCCTTTCCACAGCTGAAGCCTCTTCTTAAGATTGTCCAATATGGGGGCACAATAGTGGGGCAGAGAGCCTAGAGGAGATTAGGGGGAGACCTAAATACTTCATAGGCAAGGATCCAAGTGGGATACCAGAGAGCTCAGAGAGGGAGTCACGGATTTTAGGGGAAACACCAGAAATGAAGATATTGGACTTGAGATTTATGCTGAGCCCCGAGAAAGATTCAAAGGATTGGAGGGTGGACATGATAGTGGAAATAGAAAGTGGATTATCCTTGGAGAAGATTATAATGTCATCAGCAAATGCCAAATGGGAAAGGAGGGACTTGTATTTCGGGATGGGAGAGATAAGGTGGAGTTCAGTGATAGATTGTATGCAATGGGAAAGGATTTCTAAGGAGAGAAAGAAAAGCAACGGAGAAAGGGGGCATTCCTTGACGAATGCCACGGCTCGAGGGAAAGTATCCTACTAGACTACCATTCACCAGAACAGAGAATCGAGGAGAGGAGATGCAAACATGGATCCAGTGGACAAATGAAGGCGGGAAAGACATTTGGAGCAGCACATTGGAGATGAAATCTCAGCTAATAGTATCAAAAGCTTTGTGGATGTCAATCTTAAGGAGGGCCGTTGGTGCATGGGATTTACGGTCAAAATTGCGGACAATCTCATGACAAAGGAGAATGTTTTCTGAGATACTCCTACCCGCAATAAAGGCCGATTGGTTGGGGCTGACGAGGGAGTCAATGACTTTCTGAATCCTATTGGCGAGGATTTTGACAACAAACTTGTAGAGGAGATTGCAAAGAGAAATGGGTTTGAATTCGTTCATTGAAACTGCACCTTCCTTTTTGGGGATGAGACAGAGGAAGGTATGGTTTATCCCACCAATTCGATTAGGATTGTTGAAGAAGCTACGCACCGCAGAAATAAGGTCATCTCTGATGGTGCTCCAACAGGCGAAGAAGAAGCCCATACTGAAGCCATCAGGACCCGGAGCTTTGTTGGACTTGTGGGATAAGATGGCCGAGATAATTTCCTCCTTGCTGGGAATGGATTGGAAAAAAAGGGGTAAATTCATCGGGGACAAACTTATTAAGAAAATCATGGGGGATGGGGGATGGGGGAGTTGGGGATGGGCTGGAAGTGAGAGACAACTTCCGACTTGATGAGATAAGGGGAAAGAGGATCAATCCCTCTCTCTTTTTGCTCTCACATGAAATGATATCACTACCTCATATATACGGAACTGTTCTGTTGCACCTCTCCAATTGCTCAGAGAACTGTCTTCCTAAAACAAAATGGAAAGTTTTGTAATCACTAATAAGAACAATCATGTAACTAACACAAAATGTAACTAAACTTTATATGTCGTTAAAAAAATTTTTAGGGATATTTTGGATGTAAGGTGATATAAAATTTAATTGTTGTTGAACTATTTATGCACTTTTTTTTTGGTTTATAATGATGACAAAACTCTACATTTTGCCTTCGTTATAGTTTTACCGACTTCATATCTAACCATACAACTCTGAAAGAAAATATTTATTTGTGGTATTCTATGATAAAAAACTGAAATTGAACAGTATTAAATGTTTTTTTTTTTTGTTGGGGGAGTTGGTGGTGGTGGTGGTTGGAGGGAACCCTATTCAAATTACAGAAAAAGGATCTCACAAATGGGAAAAGGGTTCAAACAAGCACCCTTTTGCCCCTTGTAGACAATTATTTGGCACTTTGACATGATTGTTGGATATGAAGGAAATCCTTGATAGGGAACGTTTCAAATTTGTTGGCCTACTGTAGTACTATGTGCATGCATAGGGCTTCAAGGTGAACCAAGGTGTTGGAGGGCTGCCTAAGCCCTAAGCATTTAGGCTACAAGTCGACTGCCTTAAGGCGAACAAGGCGCCTAAGTGTTATTTTTTATTTTTCTTCGTTTTTAACATTATTTAGTATGCTACATATACCTTATATCATAAAAAATAAATATTAAGCCACAACAAGTATTAAAAGATCAACATTTAGAGAAACATTCTTGCTCTATAATAAGTTTGATTAGTCAAATAATTTTATTTTTACATGAGGCATTTTGTATTAGGTTGAGCACAAAACTAGCTTTCCAACAAGTCTAAGATTACTTAAATCTGAGTTTCAATGACAAAGTTATGTTTCAGTCAAATTTATCTGAATTGTGGAATACTGTTAAAATCTCCTAAAAATGAAAATAATTTGATGGATATCAATACAAAATATTATTTTATTGGACTTTTGGTTTTTAGCAATGTCTTACCATTATAAGATTTATGAAATTTTTAGGATTGAGAAAAAACCCTAGTATTCGAAAATTGAAAATTGCTCGTATAACAAAAAATTCAGTTTTTGTTCTTGGATTTGGGGGGTTGACTTTTTATCCTTTTAGAATTTTATTTTTAAACTATTTTTATTGGATTCAAATAGGGGGTATTTGTTTATTTATTAATAATATCTTAACCATTTACTTAAATGATATTTGATATAAATAAATGCTGCGCCTGTAGCAAGGAGCTAGCCCCCTAGCTAGGATTCCTAGGCGATAACTATGTGCTTTTGTTCATGAAGCATTGAATCTTTAAACAAATGTTGAGGACATGATGGGCAGAGATCGGATTAGTCTGAAATTAGACACATTTGGATGGTGATTTGGGCATTTCACTAAAATTTGGGTGCTTAGCTGCCACGTGGGTCTCAAGCCACACTTTCTTTTGGCTTTTAACCCCCTTTCTTCTTCTTTTTTTGGGGGGTGGGGGGTGGGGGTGGGGGGTGGGGGGCGGGTGGGGGAGGGGCTGCTGGAGGAGGGCCATTGGTGTAATAGTAGATGCACTGTAAATGAAAAGAGATGTAAGTACTTGGGCCCTGGGGTTTTGTTAAGCGTTTGTGTTGCAGGGCATAAACTACAACTAATGTAGATCTATTCTATGGCCAGCAATACAGCTGCAAGAATCAATATAAGGGGTGGTGCATCACCTAAAAAATGGACCAACCCATTGAACCATAAGGCCAACCAGCTAGGTTGGGCCAGCCCATTATTGGCTGGAGGTTTTTGGGTCCTCCAAACCCAAATTGTGGGGGTTATCTTGTCTCAGACAGCAAGCTACAAGGACAGCTTCTAGAAGATTTAAGATTTATTTCCTTTTAGCTTTGTTCCCATTTTTGTAAATAGTATATAGTCTTTCCTTTTTTATTACTTACTCTAGGGCAAGAAAGAGAGTTTCCTTCTTTCTATTTTTGAGGCTCCATAGAGCCTATAGAGTGTACAGACCCACCACGATTTTAATGAAGTGATTAGCTATTGCTTTGTGTGCAAACATTGTCCTGAGAGAGGCAGATTAGGTGAGATGCCTAGGCTGAGATAGCCAGTTATTCCCATCCCCCTTCTACCCTCATCAATCTCCTCTCTTCTCCCTTTCGTATTTTCTATTTTCTGTGCATAACTGAGACCATCTGAGATCTACTGAAGCTGTCATTGAAGTCCTCTATTGGTTGCTGCTTTGCTGCTGATCTGAGACACTGAAGCAAGGCCTGCGGTACTGCTGTTATTTCTGGCAGCAAGTTGAGAACCAGATCTCACTGCCTGTTGCCCATCTAAAGCCCATCATTTGGGATCAGTTGGCCTCCCTAAAGATAGCACTCCACCGGCAGATCAGGCATTCCAGTGGCCTGGTTATCAAGATCTGAAAAATCTCCATTTGAGCCCTAATTCAAGGGCCGACCCCATTAAGTTGCGATAAGGCTGAGTTTGTTGTTTTGAGCCCTAATCCAAGAACTGTGAGAACTCAGGTTTTGGCCATCACCTTGCCCTTAGATTTTGGGGTTTTACTACACTATTTGGACTGATCTTCGATGGTAATGTCTTCACCCCTTGTATATTGCTACTGTGGTTCTTGGATTATAACTTGTTTCTAGGGTTTGAACCCTATTCTCTGGCCTGCTGCTAGGGGTTTTCCACTACTGTTTGCTGATTGTTTACTGGGTTTTATCCTACTGTTATTAGATGTTACTAATATTATAAGGGATTTATTTAGAGCTTTGGTTTGTTTCCTGTTAGTTGGTTTCATATTCTGATTTAATTCCTAAAGTTGGTACGAAGCTGGGTGTTGGTTTAGTGATCCTGTTTGGGGTTAGTGAACTTGTGTACTAGCCGTGGGTACCTTTTTGTTTGTACATTTGGGCTCTTCATTTTTTGGCAAAAGATCCAGAAGACAAAGAAGCATTTACCTTTTTGGTGTTTTCTCTTCTTACATATTTTATGGGAGAGGTTTTCCTAGGCAGCAAACTCAAGAAGGCCTTCCTATGTGGCCTTATATCTGCCATGTGCCAGTTTTGATAGAGCGGAAATTTTGTGTACAAATAGACCCCAAAATTCCTTATGACAACCAAGCTGCGGTGTACATTGCTAGTAATCCAGTTTTCCATGAGAGGACCAAGCACATAGAGGTGGACTGTTACTTTGTTCGTGATGCTATTCTGAAGAAGCTGATTGAGACTCCTTTTGTTCCTTCATCAGATCAGTTGGCTGATATGTTCACTAAGTCACTGTTTGCTTCTAGTTTTCGTAATGGTTGTACCAAGCTGAGCATGAGTGATGTGTATGCTCCAGCTTGAGGGGGAGTGTAGAGTTTAACGCCTAGCGCTAAACTCTAAAACCGATAAGGGTATTTTGGGTCCCATCGGCTCTCATATTTCTGTGATGTGGCTTTTCTTGTAATTGGGCAATGGGGGTACTATTGTCTTTTACTTTCAGCATTATTTTCATATAAGTAAAGGAATAAAACCTGCGATCAATCTATTCTGGTAAGATCGCAGGTTTCTTCTCATCTTTTGGGAGTCTCCTTCGGTTGTATCTTTCTCTTCTCTCTTCTCTTCTTCTTTTCTCTTTTTCTTTTTCTTTTGGTTTGATTACAAGGTATCTGGGATTTTAACAAATATGATGATGAAAATGAGTGAGGAATTCTATGTTCATGTGGTTTGCTGCATCGTAGTGGCTGAAACCAAGGGAGAGGACTGGTGACATCATTACATCTTCTATACTATTATGCCCTCAAGAAGCAAGCCAGTGCAAGTGATCGTAGTTAGTGGTAACCATGTAAATGTGACTTCTAAAGTTTTTGTGGATAAGGCAAAATTAAAATCTGAAAAGCATCCACAACCATAAAAGGTCTCTCTTCTTAATGTCAATGCATTGGAGGTAATTCAACGGTGTTCAGTACCCTTAAAACTCCATTGATGTGAGGAAGACGTGTGGTGCGATGTTGTGCCTATGAAGTTGACAGGAGTCTTACTTGGACAACCATGGTTATATTATAATAATCTGATGGTGTTTGGTTTAAGAGGTACATCTAAGGATTAAAGTATCGGTCGGTTGTAGTATCGGTTGGCTAAATTTAAGATACGTATCAGAGGGTATCATATCGTATTAGAGATACGCTAATGATACGCATAGAAATGGACATGAGACACATTTTTATAGACTTCTGCATTTATACAGTAAAAAAAAAAAAAAAGAAGCTATATATAACATATGTCATGCAAAAACACTAAAATGGAGAGCACCTTACTGAGAGACAAGTGTATTCAAGTGAAATTGTTTAAAAGGGTGAGGTTTCTTACTTATAGTAATGGTTTATTGTCGGCTTTTTAAGAAATTTTAAAATCTATGAATATATTGATGCAATCATGGTTTTAAGTATCGGTGCGTATCGTGCTGTATCGGCCGATACGAATCTGTATCGGTAGGCATCGGCACGATACATACCGAAACGTATCATGAAAATTTTAAAACCCTTATGTATCGATACGTATCCTACGATACACACCGATACGCATCGATATACCACCGATACTCACCGATACGTACTGATACTCTATGAAAAATTCAAAATTGAAGTGAAATGTACGTTTCGGTATGTATCGGTACGTATCGGTATGTATCGGTACGTATCGGTATGTATCGACTGATACGATCATATAATGGCCAAAATGGGTAATTTTTTAGAAAAACATAATTTTTTGAGGTGTTTTTATTCCAAAGTTGCTGCCAACCATTTTTCTCTCTAACTAAAGTGGAAATCAAGGTTGGGAATAAGGATTTTACATTTATGGGACAATTACAAACCTTGGATTCTTAGTGCTACTCTCAATTTACTGTTTATGCATAATACATGTTATATATAACTTTTTTTAACTATTTTTTTATGCAAATGTGTATAAAAAAGTGTTTCCTATCCATTTATGTGCGTATCTTTAGCGTATCTCCGAGACGATACGATACTCTCCAATACGTATCTTAATTTTGGCCGACCGATACGACGACCGATACCGATACTTTAATCCTTGGATGCAATAATTCATGTGTGATGCAATATTTTAGTTTGTTTTATATAAATCTACTCAAAAATAGCAAAAAAAAAGAAGTAAAAAAACTTAATTGTTTGAACTTGCCATCTAGATTCTTATAAAAATACTAGTAAAACACTGCAAAAAGGGATGGTAGTAACTTGAGCAATCATGACACGAGATACAAAGTTCAATTTTGTGGAAGGATTAACACACTTGGCTTGTTGCAAGGACAAACAACAACCATAAATGGAAATGATGACATTAGTTGTCGTGATGATTTTGATAGAACTTAAGAATTTAATAGAATGAAGAAATCAAATGGAAGACACTTATCTAGCTACAAGGACACTGTAGATGTAAACTGGAGGAGATGATCAACATGAGGATGCCATAATTCATTACAAGAAGGATATGAAAGAATGGCAATTTAAGATCGTGAAATATGTTAGGCAAAAGTACAATTGTGCTTCAAATTTTGATAACTTAAGTATTGCCAATGAGAAGAACAAGCTCTTTTTCGAAAATGAAATGGTTCTGTAGATATGTATTGCTTGCGTATCGGTTCGATACAAACTAATATGCATGTAATTCAATTTTTTAGGGCTCAATTGTACGTATCGAGAGTATCGGTATGTATCGATGAGTATTAAATAGTGTCGGAGCGTATCATACAATATGTAGGAATTTTTAATTTTATGTATTGTATCAGTGTCGACTGATACCGATACAGTACAATACACACCGAAACTTTAAACCATGGGCACATCTGTTATAGCTTCATTGTTTGGATGTTATTCTCTCATTGCCTTCCTACTCAGGCTTTCCTCCTTTATCGTCAGATTTTGGTTCCTCCCAGTGCTGCTTTTGCTGGAAGGCCTTTGAAGATGTGGATCTCTTATTATTTGATTGCCCATTCTTATCTTTTGTTTGGTCTAGTCTTTTGGCCACATACTAGCCGTCCAAAAAATGGATCGTGTCCTTCTAGAGAGAATGGATTTGGGTGGATATAACCTTTGCGGGCAAATCTTTCTGTGATACTGTAGCAAGCTCGCTTTTGGAAATGCCATTCATCACATTTGGTTTGAATGCCTGGCCTACAGTTCAGGATCTGGTTCATCCAGAAATTTCCAAATCATGAGGCGTTTGGTATGATTTATAACCCCTATTTCTCATTTAAAATAACTCAATGTACCAATAAATTCATAAACAAGTTGAGTGGTATTTATAATTTAATGGGATAGAGAGATTATTGTTGTTTATGTGGTAAACCTTTAATGAGTATATGTTGTAGTGGCCCAAAACTTAAGGCAATGGGGTCATTTTGCATAATTTCACTTTCCCGTTTCAGGTCTCTGTTCTAGGCCCCCTTGAGTAGTAATCGTGTCTACTAGCTCTTCTGCTTCTACTGGCGGAGACACTGCATCTCTACCCATCTTTCCTTGTGCTATCAAGCTTTATGGCACCAACTACCTTATGTGGTCATGCTCGGTCTGCATCTCCATAAAGTCCTATGGCTATTTTGGGTACCTCATTGGAACCACGAAGCATCCGACCACCGAACCTGAGATTGACAAGTGGGATTGTGTCAACTCTCTGGTTATGACCTTCTTTGTCAATTCCATGATGCCACAACTTATATGTGGCTATCTCCTTGACTCAGCTGCAAAGATATAGAAGTCTGTCCAAGATATCTATTCCCAGGTGGGGAATGATGCTCAGGTCTTTGAGCTTCGCCAGAGGTTTGTGACCTGAGGCAGAGAGGGATCACTCTATCACAATACTACTATGAGTTGCGCACACTATGGACTGAGTTACACTTTTATGGGGAGTATACTCCTTCCACCTCGGTAGATGTCGCCAGTTTTTAGAAACGAGAGGACAAGATGCGGGTCTATAACATTCTGGTAGGTCTGAATATGGAGTTTGACAAACTGTAGTCCCAGGTTTTGAGTCGTGTTCCATTTCTTACCTTGGATTAAGCCTATGTTGTGATCTAATTTGAAGACAGTCGTCGTACCACTATAATTCCACAGCCTGCTGCCACTCCCAAGGAGAGATCTACATTTGCCTCTGGCACTCAGTCCCACAACACATCCCCACAGTCTGGTGGCTCCTTTACCAGAGCTCTAGTGAAGTGCGATTAGTGTGGGAAGGAGCACTGCACCAAGGAGCACTGCTAGAAGCTTTATGGCCGTCCTTCTGATGCACCTGGCAAAGGACAAGGGAAGGGTCTTGCCTGTACTCTTGGTCAGGCCAACCATACTAAGGTCTTAAACTCTAACTCTGCTGCTAGCATCTTTGGTGCCTCACTATCATCTGATGAGCTCTCTACCATCTAGCGCCTTCCGACACATTTGGACTCTCCTGCACTTGTTATTGCGAGCTTTACCCATTCCACCCCTTTTGGGCTAGGTATCTCTTTTTGTGACTATACTATGTCTATCCCTTCTACCCCTTGGATATAGATTCTGGGGCTTCTGATCATATAACAAGATGCTTGCCCTTTTCTCACAGTACACTACCTATTCTGGTAATGGTAAGGTTAAGTTGGCTAACGGGACTTATTCCACGATTATGGGAAAGGGCACCATTAGCTGCACTCCTACTTTATCCCTTTCTACTATATTGCATGTTCCCTCTTTTCCTACTAATTTATTGCCCAGTAGTAGTCTTACTTCGAGTCTTAATTGCAAAGTCACCTTTTTCCTGACTCATTATGTTTTTCCGGATCTGGTGACAGGGGCAACGATTGGCTCTGGTAAGGTGCGTGGTTTTCTATATCAGCTTGATGATGACTTGGCATTGGTCTATAATCAGGCTCTTTATACATCCTCTGTCACCTCCTATATCTGAGTTACTACAGTGGCATCGTTGGTTGGGACATCCTCCTTTGAGAACATTAGCTAGGTTTTTCCATCTTTAAAGCATTGTACTTCGAGTCAGTTTTTTTTTTTGGCATGTGTATTGGCCAAACAAACTCGAACCACTGATTATATTTTTGGAAATAAAAGTGCCACTCCTTTTTCATTGGTACATTTTGATATTTGGGGTCTATGTCGCTATGTGTCTGTCAATGGTCATCGGTGGTTTGTCTCTTTTATTGACTGTCATTCTCGTACCACTTGTGTTTATCTGATGCTAACCAAGGGCTAGACCTTCCATTGTTTTCAGCAGTTTCATCGAATGGTTCACTCAGTTCGGTGCTACCATTAAGATTCTTTGAAGGGATAATGGCCGTGAATACTTTGAAGGGTCTTTTTAGGCTTACCTTTCCTCTCATGGGATGATCCATCAGACTAGTTGTGTTGATACACCTGCTCAGAATGGGGTTGTTGAGCGGAAGAATCGCCACCTTTGTGAGGTAGCCCACTCTCTTATGTTTGAAATGCATGTTCCTCCCCAGTACTGGAGTGATGCAATTTTCATTGCTGCCTTTCTAATTGTAAAATAAGAAAGAAGAGGAGAGAGAAAAGAGAGAGAAGAGAGAGAGAGTCACGACTTTGGGAAAGGGAGAGTCAATTGTGTGTATTGGTCTGCCCTCTTTTTCTCATTATATGTCAATTTATATTACAAAATGAACTATGAATAGGATAACAGTCCTAGTAGGACTAGAAACATAAAGACATAATAGAAAACTAATTAGCCAACTAATCCTAGTTGGACTCTGACTCTCCTAGTTTGACTAGGATAACTAACTTCTAGATTAACACCACTAACATCAGTCCTAGTCAAACTAGGACTTTCCTCATTAGTTTAGGAAACCAACAAGGGAGGAGGTAGGAGTTTGCGCAACCCGCAGGACTCCTTCCTTCTCACGATAGTCTTCTTACACTCCCCCTCAAGCTGGAGCATAGATGTTAATCATACCCAGCTTTTTACAAATATAGTCCACTCTACCACCCCCCAAGGACGTAGTAAAAACATCTGCAAGTTGTTCTCTTGTACGAACATAACTTGTAGAAATAACTCATTGTTGTAGCTTTTCACGAACAAAGTGATAGTTGACCTCAATATGTTTTGTCCTCTCATGGAACACTGGATGAGACGCAATATGAATACCAGCTTGATTATCACACCACAACTGCATAGGGAAGTGCATTCAAATCCAAGTTCCGTCAAAAGTTGCTTTATCCACATCAACTCCCAAGTAACATGAGCCATGGCACGATACTCAAACTCAGCGCTAGACCTTGCCACAACAGCTTGTTTCTTACTCTTCCTAGACAAGATTTCCACCAACAAAAGTACAGTATCCTATAGTTGATCTCCTATGAATAGGAGAACTAGCCCAATTAGCTTCACAAAACCCTTCAATATGGTTATGTCCATGATCTGAGTGCAACAGACCACGTCCTGGAGCTTTCTTAAGATACCTCAGAATACGAACAACAACATCCCAACACTGATAGGGAAGGCAATGTCAGGTCGAGTCACAGTCAAATAATTCAGTTTTCCCACCAGTCTTCTGTATTTCTCAGGATCTTCTAACACATCACCTCCTTCAGGCATAAGTTTCACATTTGAATTCATTGGAGTGTCAATGGGTTTGGTTCTTGACATACTTGTTTTTGAAAGTAGGTCCAAAACATACTTTCTCTGAGAGAGAAATTCCCTTCCTTGATTGAGCAACTTCAATTCCTAGGAAGTACTTTAATCGTCTTAGATCCTTAGTTTGAAAGTATTGTTGCAAATGTGCTTTCAAACTTTAAATTCCTTCAACATCATTTCCGGTAATGACAATTTCGTCAACATATACAACCAGAAATATCCTCCTTGCATCAGACTTCTGATAGAACGCAAAATGATCACTGTCACACCTTGCCCGTCCAAATGCACAAACCACATCACTGAACCTACCAAACCATTCCCGAGGAGATTGTTTCAGCCCATACAAGGACTTTTTGAGCTTGCACACCTTTCCACACTCCCCATGAGCAACAAGCCCCGGAGGTTGCTCTATATACACCTCATGCAAATCACCATGAAGAAAAGCATTCTTTACATCAAGTTGAAATAATGGCCAATGAGATGAAGCTGCAAGAGAAATCAAAACACGAATAGAGGCCAGTTTGGCAATAGGGGAGAAGGTATCCAAATAATCAACGCTATGAACCTGGGCGTACCCCTTTGCAACCAACCGAGCCTTCAAACGAGCAAGAGACCCATCAAGGTTAACTTTAACCACATAAACCCAACGACAACCAATATCCTTCTTGCCAGGGGGCAACGGTACAAGATCCCAAGTTTGGATTTCTTCCAAGGTAAGCAATTCGTCTTTCATAGTTGTCTTCCAGCCAAGACTAGATAATGCCTCTGCAAGATTCTTAGGAACAGGATGACAAGAAATAGTGGAAAGACAAGAATGAAAAGCAAACGATAGGCTAGAATAAGACACAAAGTCAGCAATAGGATGTTGGGTACAACTCCTAACGCCCTTACGTTGTGCAATAGGAAGGTCTAAATTAGAAAGAGGAATACCTGGAGTAAGTTCCGTAGACGAAGATGATAAGGTAGGTTCCGCAGGGAGAGGGGTTGTTGATGCTTCCTGAACACGACGAGTATAAACCTGTGGAGCAACTGGTGGAGGAGGTGGTGGTGGTGGCAGCTTTTCCTCTTTGGCAACCTGTGGATTAGAATGATGTATAACATAAAGTGGAAGATCATCATCCAACTCAGACAAAACAAATGACTCGTTTAGGTAGGGTGTGGACTCAAAGAAGGACACATCGGCGGTAACAAAGTATTGAAGAACAGGGGAATAACACCGGTATCTCTTTTGGGTACGCGAGTAACCCAAAAAGAGACAATAGCTTGAGGATCCAACTTTGATAAACCTAGATGATGATCACTGTTGAAGGTTGATGCTAATCCCGATAAGGGATTAGCGCTAACCTGAGGACTCTTTTGGTCCTATCAGGTTCCTATCTTGCTTCTAGGGTTTTATCCTTATGGAGGGGCAGTTTTGTAACTTTGTTTTATTGTTTTTAGGCTATTAATATAACAACATAATCTGTGATCAGTCTTACACTGGACTGATCGCAGGCTGCTCTGTTTTCTGGACAGCTTTCGGTCTTTCTTTCTTCTCTTCTTCTGGTTTCTGGTTTCTGGTTTTGGTTACAAGGTTTTTATATTGCAACATGGTATCAGAGCAGGTCTAAATCACGTTGATTGGCTAAGTACAGATCATCGCTGCTGATTTCGACCTAGCGTTATTGTTTCTCCGGTGTGCAGCCACCTCCTTGCTGCATCTATTACCTGGTTTGACCTTGTTATCATGACATAAGTAAAACTAGGTCTCTTTTTTATTACTAAGTTTGTGTACTGATTGGGGTCGAGACGTCTCCCTCCCTATTTTTATGGCTGCTGCCCCTGTTTCTGCAGTGTTATTGCTGCTGCCCCTATTTATGGACTGAGTAACTGTTGATATTGAAGTGCTGCTATCCGCTGTTTTATCTTCCTATATTACTACCTTCTCTAGCAGATTTGGTTGGTCTTCTATTAGGGCTAGTTCGACCCTAACTGCTGCCCCTATCGGATCAAATTTTTTTGGTGTTTGTGGTGTCCGATTGCTTACTGCTGCTGGTTTTTCAGATTTGATTTGTGGGCGATTATTATTTGAGTCTCATGGCTGAGATCAAAACCCCTACCCCTACTACTACTACTACTACTACTACTACCTCTTCTACCTCGGACGATGTGAATATCCAGATACATCCATCAAGCTTAAGGGCAGCTCGAACTATCTTCTTTGGGCTCAGTCGGTCAAGGTTTATCCGATGGCAAAGGATAAGCTTGGTTACGCCACCTCTAATCCTCCCAAGGAATCTGACTCTGGTTATACTCAGTGGCAGAAAGAGAATGCTTTAATCCTCATATGGTTATGGAACAGTATGGAACCAGATGTCGCTGCTAATGTTATGTTTCATTCTACTGCAAAGGGAGTGTGGAATGACTTGAAGGAGACCTACTCTCAGGAAAAGAACATGACTCGTATCTATGATATCTATGAAAAACTGTTTCTGTTTCGCCAGTCAGACAAGCCACTTGTAGAATATTACAGTACTTTCAGGGGTATGGTTGAAGAACTCAATGTCTTCCAATCCTTGACCACTGACATTGATAAATTGAAGGCTCAATATGACGAATTCTTCGTCTCCAAATTCTTGGCTGGTCTGAACAATGACCTGAAGGCAGTGAAGGGTCATTTACTTGCAAGGGATACTATGCCTACTCTGAATGATACCTATTCACGACTGCAGTGAATTACCTCTTCCACAAAACCTGATTAGTTTTCCAAAGACAATTCTGCCTTCCATTCCAACCGTGGACGTGGTCATGGTCGCGGTCGCGGTCGTGGGGGAGGTCGTGGATCGGCTGGTCGAGGATCTGGTGGACAACCCTCTGATCGTACAGCTCGCCAGTGTACTTTTTGTGGAAAACCCAACCATACTGTGGAGACTTGTTGGGCAAAGCATGGCAAACCAGAGTGGGCAACACAGTTAGCTAATCATGCTGTGTTTGATGATGGTACGGACACAATGGCTCTAGTTGACACTAAACCAACACCTTCAGGAGATTTGGCTACCGGTTTGCGCGATGACATTAACCAGTTGTTCCGTCGCTTGCACACTCTTGAGGCATCTGCTAATACATCCACTAATGCGTCCACATCCGCTGCTACCCTAGCCCACACAGGTACCTCAACCCTTCTTACTACTACATCTACCCCCTAGATCATTGATTCAAGTGCTTATGCCCATATGACAGGTAAGTCATCACTTTTTAAAGACTTTTCTACTAGTTCTAGTTCTAACTCTGTGATCCTTGCTAATGGTGCTTCAACACCGGTTCTAGGTCACGGTTCTATCTCACCTACTGCATCCATAAACTTATCCTCTGTCTTACATGTTCCTCAATTTCCATTAAGTCCTCTCTATGAGTCAATTAACTAGTTCGTTAAATTGCTCAGTAACATTCTTTCCTTCTTATTGTGTCTTTCAAGATCTTCACACGAGGAAGACGATTGGTGGAGGGCGTGAAAAGAATGGATTATATTACCTCAACAGCGGATGTCCTACCTCTTCTGCTGCTGCTACGGCTGTTGGGGACATCACTCATTTTCAATGGTATTGCCGTTTAGGTCATTTGTCACTTTTTAGGTTACAACTTTTATTTCTTAGTTTTAAGTCTACTCCTAGGTTAGAGTGTGAGGCTTATAAGTTGGGGAAACATCACCGTGTGTCATTCCCATCTCACTCTGTCTCGTAGTCCGTCTTTATTTTCTGTAGTCCACTCTGATGTATGGGGTCCTTGCAGAGTCAGTAATAGATTTGGGTTTTGGTATTTTTTGCCTTTTATGGATGATCATTCCCGCCTTACATGGCTTTACATGTTAAAGGATAGGTTTGAATTTTTACATGTATTTACAAAATTCCATAATGAAATAAAGACTCAGTTTGGCATTCCTATTAAAATCTTTCGTTCTGATAATGCTATAGAATATGCTCAAACTGATATTTCTAATTTTTGTGATACTCATGGGATGATCCACCAAACTAGTTGTACCTATACTCAATAGAAAAATAGAGTCGCAGAGCATAAAAATCGGCACCTTCTTGAGGTTGCTTGAGCCATGATGTTGCATATGCATGTTCCTAAGCAATTTTGGTGTGATGGTGTCTTAACTGCATGTCATTTGATTAACTGCATGCCATCTTTTGTTTTGTCCGACAAATCTCCTTTCTTTGTTATGTTCCCTAATTTACCGAGTTTTCCTATTCCTCAGGTTTTTGGGTGTGTGCTTTGTTCACAATTTGCACATGTAAGTTGATAAGTTGTCTCCTAGGTCTACTAGGTGTATTTCTTTGGGCTATTCTCGTACTCAGAGAGGGTATAAGTGTTATGACCCTACTACACATAGGAACTTTGTTAGTGCCGATGTGACCTTCTTGGAGGGTACTTCATTCTACCTTTCTCCCGTGCCCGCGTCTAGTGTAGAGTGGTCTTCTCCATCTCCACCCATACCCTTCCCTGATTCTCCTGATGCCAGTAACTCCCCTCCTCTACAGGTTTATCAGCGCCGAAAGAAGATTGGACAGCCTAGTGGCGAGGTAATTACTCTAGATGCTTCACTCCTTCCACTGCCGGCTTCCTCTGGTGAAGCTCTTCTTCCTCCTCCGTCTAATGACTTACCGATTGCGCACAGGAAAGGTACTTGTTCTTGCATTGACAGATCTATGGTTGTGGGTACCCTATTGATAAATTTGTATCTTTATCTCATCTTCCCTCTCCTATCTATGGTCTTGCCCTATCTCTTTCCCCTAACCCTATTCCCCGTACCCATACTGAGGCCCTCCGTATCCTTGGATGGAAGGCTGCGTGGAAGGCTCTTTTGAGTCGTGGTACCTGGAGTCTGGTAGATTTACCTCCTGGTAAGGATCTGGTGAAGTGTCGCTGGGTGTACACTATTAAGTATCATTCTGACGGCTCTGTTGAGCGGTTGAAGGCCCGTCTGGTTGTTAAGGGGTATACTCAGACTTATGGTGTTGGTTACTTTAAGACCTTCTCCCCGGTTGTTAGACTGAATTCTGTTCGTTTTCTTATTTCTCTTGCTGTCAACTTTGATTGGCCCTTATTTCAGTTGGACATCAAGAATGCCTTCTTATATGGTGATCTACAGGAAGAGGTGTATATGGAGCAACCTCCGGGGTATGTTGCTCAGGGGGAGAGTACAAGCCGTGTGTCGCTTACACAAGGTTATATATGGGTTGAAACAATCTCCTCGGGCATGGTTTGACAAGTTCAGTGCTACCATAGTTGTGGTTTTTCTCAGTGTTATTATGATCATTCTGTGTTTGTTCGTCGCAGAGGTGATAAGTTGGTTGTCTTGGTTGTATATGTTGATGACATTATTTTAACTGGTAATGATGAGGCAGGACTTTCTGAAGTTAAAGATCATCTCCAGCATCATTTTCAGACAAAGGATCTAGGCCAACTTTATTATTTCCTTGGGATTGAGGTAATCCGCTGCAAGAAAGGGATGAGTCTGTCTCAAAGGAAGTATGTGGTGGATCTTTTATCTGATACTGGGATGCTTGCATCCAGACCTGTTGATATTCCTATGGATCGTCACCAAAAGTTTGGTGTGGATGATGATGAACTCCTCCAGGATGTGGATCAGTACAAGAGCTTGATTGGCAAGTTGGCAACTTCATTTCATAAGCTGTTGGAATTCTTAGTCAGTTTATGCAGTCTCCTTAGAAAGCCCATTGGGATGTTGTTCGTGTTCTTCGTTACCTAAAAGGTGCCCCTAGAAAAGGGTTGATTTATTGACCTAATCGGCATATGGAACTAGTTGGCCACTCTGATGCTGATTGGGCTGGCTCTGCTAGTGACCGGAGATCTACTACTGGATTCTATACTTTTGTTGGAGGTAATCTTATTACGTGGCACAACAAGAAGCAGACTACCATTGCCTGGTCCAGTGCAGAGGCTGAGTAGAAAGCTATGGCTTATACCACTGCTGAGTTGATGTGGCTGCGATCGTTACTGTTGGAGTTGGGATTTCCAATGACCAAGCCTATGAAATTGTATTGTGACAACCAAGCTGTTGTTTATACTGCTAGTAATTTGGTCTTCCATGAGAGGACCAAACACATAGAAGTGGACTGCCATTTTGTTCGTGATGCTGTTCTGAAGAGGTTGATTGAGACTCCGTTTCTTCCTTCCTCAGATCAGTTAGCTGACATGTTCACTAAGTCTTTGTTTGCCCCTACTTTTCGCAATGGTTGTACCAAGTTGAGTATGGGTGATGTGTATGCTTCAGCTTGAGGGGGAATGTTGAAGATTGACGCTAATCCCGATAAGGGATTAGTGCTAACTTGAGGACCCGATAGGGGCCTTTTGGTCCTATCGGGTTCCTATTTTGCTTCTAGGGTTTTATCCTTATGGAGGGGCAGTCTTGTAACTTTGTTTTATTGTTTTTAGGCTATTAATATGACAACATAACCTGCGATCAGTCTTATACTGGACTGATCGCAGACTGCTCTGTTTTCTGGACAGCTTTCGGTCTCTTTCTTCTCTTCTTCTTCTCTTTTCTGGTTTCTGGTTTTGGTTACAAGGTTTTTATATTGCAACAATGACGAATAAAGCAAACACAACCAAATACGCAGGGGGAAGAACAAAAAGTGGGTCAAAAGGAAATAATAAAGAATGGGGAATATCACCACACAAAACAGATGAAGGCATATGATTAATAAGATAACAAACAGTGAGAACTGCATCAACCCAAAAGTATTTGGCTACCTTCATTTCAAACATAAGTGACCGTGCAACCTCCATCAAATGACGATTCTTTCTTTCAGCCACTCCATTTTGTTGAGGAGTGTCTGAACAAGAAGACTGGTGTATCATGCCACAACCAGCCATAAACTGAGAAAATGGACCAGAAAAATATTCTTTGGCATTATCACTTCCTAGAATTTTGATAGTCACATTAAATTGGTTTTGAATTTCAGCAACAAATGCACAAAAGATAGCAAATAATTCCGAACGATTTTCATTAAATAAGTCCAGGACGTTACAAGACAAGGGCCCTAATACATCCCAATGAATCAAAGCAAAAGGGGATGCAGATCGTTTATTGACCCGAGGGGAGTAATTGACACGATGTAGTTTTCCAAACTGACATGACTCACATTCTAAACTAGAAAGAGAATTAAAACTTGGATCAAGTTTCTATAAACTTTGTAAAGACGGATGGCCCAACCAGTAGTGAGCCTGATGAGGAATTAGAGTACCCGATCAAGCTATGGAAGGTGAATTGTCTTAAAAAAGATACAGTCCCCCAACCCTACTACCTCTACCAAGCATCTTCTTTGTCGTAAGATCCTGAAAAACACGAGTCGGAGAAAAAGGTTATAGAACAATTGTAAGCTTGTGTGAACTTGCTTACAGACAGAAGGTTGAACGGTAATTATGGCAAATAAAGAACATATGATAACAATAATGAGGAATTAAGACAAATAATGCCAATACCATTGACCTTAGCAATTGAGCCATTGGCCAATGTGACAGTAGCAGAAGATTTCTTAAAAGAAGAAAATATACCTGAAATACTAGACATGTGATTCGATGCACCTGAATCGATTATCCAGAGGCGAGAAGAGGAGAGACATGAAATGGCATTACCTGTCTGAACAAGAATAGCAGTGGAAAGTGGAGGTGCTTGAGTCTGAAACTAATTGTACCGTGCAAATTCTTCATCAGTCATTTTGACCATATTACCCTCAGATTGTCCAGGCTGAGAAGGTTCATCAACTATAGCTGAGTTGGAAAATTGCTTTTGAGGAGGTTTGCCATGAAGTTTCCAACAAAAGCGCTGAATGTGTTTTGGTTTACCATAATGGTGGCATGTGCGTACTGCCCCTGAACTATCTGAGGAGTTCCTAGTAAATTGTCCCTTATTACCACCATTACCTGTACCACGTGAAGCTCCACGATTATTACTTTTTGTTGTAAGTGCAGAGTTTTCCACTAGAGTGGAATCATGAGACTTCTCTCGAGATACCCGTAAGACTCGAGAAAGGGTATCTACAAGAGATGCCACCTTGTCACCTCCAAGAATCTAAGAACGAACAGAGTCATATTCTGTTCCAAGACCTCCCAAAAAGCCCATAACTGCAAGTTGCTCCTGCTGGTTTTGCATCTCCTTCACATCACTACTAATAGGGAGTAGAGAATTCAGCTCTTCATACATCCTCTTGAAATAAGCAAAGTACTGAGTTAGAGGCGGACCCTTCCTATCAGTCCGATAAAATTCCTGAGACATCTCATAGATGCAGGAGAGGTTATTTTGTCCAGAATATAGAACATTCATATAGTGCCATTGCTCCTTCACAGTATTGATGTGAGTGACAACATCAACTATGGAGTAATGAGTTCAATAGCTGTCCGAAAATACATGCATCAACCGTATCCCATGTAGTGTCATTAGCAAGTTTCTCCTTTATTAGGTGATGCTGTTGATCTCGACCAGTCAAAACAAGCTGCACAATTTTCTTCCACTGTTGAAAATTGGCAGCTCCTGCAAGCTTCTTTTCTTTAATCTTATGTGATGATGAGGATATCACCTCAGTGACAACATTCTTTCCTTCCTTGTCAGCCATTAGTGCACAACAATGCACAAAATAATAAACTAGAAAATCGATCTAACTTCCTTGTTAGACCACACAATTGATTGATCTTATATAATTGACCAATAAAAATGAGATAACAAACCAAACCTCTTGACATATGTCAATAAAATCAACAACCAAAAGGGAATCGACTCAAATAATTTCGCCCATGGATGTTGTTAAGTTTTGGGACTCCACCCCTGGGGGAATTACAATTAAAGATACTTAAGAAATAGACCTAGAAATAACCCCACAAGGATGAAAGCAACCCACAGAACAATAGTCCCAAAATTGTCAACCAAAAACCGACTATTTATGGATAAAATAACCCTACGGCTGGGGATGGGAGAGAATACCTGTGGTTGGGTGTAAACTGCTCCAATGATGCTGAAATTTGTACTAGATGTTCTTGATATGATGATAAAGAAAATCTTAAAAGGAATTTGCAAACAGAGATCACATCTGGAAGATATGGGAAAAAATGATTTTGGCAGGTAGCAAAAACCCTGATAACACCAATCGATTTCTCCAAGAGTGTATAGTCCAGCCTTCAAACCAGAAAACTCCAACCAACGATTACTCCTAATAGTAATCTAAGCATATTCTTAATTATTTAGATATCAGACCATGCTCTGATACCATGTAAAATAAGAAAGAAGAGAAGAGAGAGAGAGAGAGAGTCACAACTTTGGGAAAGGGAGGCTCAATCGTGTGTATTGGTCTGCCCTCTTCTTCTCATTATATAGCAATATCTATTTCAAAATAAACAATGAATAGGACAGCAGTCCTAGGAGGACTAGAAACATAAAGACATAATAGAAAACTAATTAGCCAACTAATCCTAGTTGGACTCTGACTCTCCTAGTTTGACTAGGATAACTAACTTCTAGATTAACACCACTAACATCAGTCCTAGTCAAACTAGGACTTTCTTAATTAGTTTAGGAAACCAACAAGGGAGGAGGCAGGAGTCTGCAACCCGCAGGACTCCTCCTTCCTTCTCACGATAGTCTTCTACCACTAATCAACCGAATGACTTCTCAGGTTCATTCCATATGCTCTCCTCTGGATCTTCTCCAAGGTTCCGCTGCTTTTTCTGTTCCTCCCAAGGTATTCGGTAGTGTCTGCTATGTTCACGATCATCATCCTCATGAAAAGTTTGATCCTCGTGGTCTCTGGTGCATTTTTCTGGGGTATGCTCCTACTCAGAAAGGCTATCGGTGTTTTCATCCTCCCACTTGGCGATGGTTTGTGACTATGGATGTTGTCTTTCACGAATCTGCGTCCTACTACACTGAGCCACCTCTTCGAGGGGTCTTCTTCCATTATGGAAGATGTGCCGCCTCTTGAACTTGCTATTGCTACCGGTATCCCGTTTTAGGGGGAGAGTGACACTCCTACTTCGCCTCGGCTAGAGATACGTGTTTGTAGTTGTAGACAGTTGACTCAGACCACTACACATTCAACATCTACCCTACCATGCCAGTTGTTTCATCTCGAGCCTAATCTTGTCCCCTTGGACCCAGGTAATTCTCCTTCTCCTTCTTTTGATCCGTCACTTGAGTTGCCTATTGTTGTTCATAAAGGCACTAGGTTTTCTACTTTACATTCTATTACTAAAACTATTTCTTATGACTCACTTTCTCTTTCTGACTATAGTTTTGTATCTTCTCTTTCCCTTTTGTCCATTCCCCATATCTAGTAGGAAGCGATTGTAGACTCACAATGGCAGACAACTATGGTTGAAGAGATATAGGATCTAAAGAAGAATGACACGTGGGATCTTTTATGTCTTCCCTCAAAAGAAAACAATTGGGTGTAAGTGGGTCTTCACAGTGAAACAGAAGGTTGGTGGTACAGTGGATCAGTATAAGGCCATACTTGTTTCCAAGGGTTTCACTCAGACTTATGGGATTGACTACCAGGAGACTTTTGCTCCAGTTTCTAAGATGAACACAATCCGTGTTGTCTTAGCTTGTGCTAGGTAACTTAGATTGGGATCTCTAGCAGCTAGATGTGAAGAATGCCTTACGTCATAGGGAACTTGAGGAGGAAGTGTATATGGACATTTCTCCTAGGTTCACCTGCTCCAACACCCAAGGGAAGGTATGCAAGCTGAAGTGTGCATTGTATGGGCTAAAGAAATCTCCTCGTGCTAGGTTCGGGTGTTTCCATAAGATAATGGTTGCTATAGGAAACTCTCAAAGCAATGCCGACCATACTCTGTTCATCAAGAGATCTTGTGGGAAATTGCTATCTTGATAGTCTATATAGATGATATTGTTGTTATTGGTGATAATCTGACAGAAATCTCTTGCCTCAAGAGATATTTGGGTAAGGAATTCGAGATCAAAGATCTAGGACAGCTTTGTTACTTCCTTGATATTGAAGATGCTATGTCTTCTCGTGGGATCTACTTGTCTCAGTGGAAGTATGTGCTTGACCTTATTTCTGAGACATGCATGTTTGGGTGCAAGCTAGCAGAAATCCTTGTTGAAGCTAACAGTCACCTGAGTAGCAAGGAAGGTGATTCTATGGACAAGGGGAGATATCAGAGATTAGTAGGCGCTTGATCTTTCTCATACATGCCCTGACATAGCACTTGCCATCAGCCTGGTTAGTCAGTACATGCATGATCTCTACTTGACACATATGGAAGTGTTGTGTATTCTTCGGTACTTGCACCTTTGTTGGTGATAACCTTGTTACATGGTGAAGCAAGAAGCAAGCCGTGGTTGCCCGTTCGAGTGCTAAAGTAGATTTCCGTGTTATGACTCATGGCATTTGTGAGCTCCAATGGCTTCGTGGTTTTCTCACATATTTGGCTGTCCCTGCTACCTTTCCTATGAAGCTCTTTTGTGACAGCAAATATGCCATTAGCATTGCTCACAACACTGTCTAGCATGATCGAACCAAGCATGTGGAGATCGATTGATACTTCATCAAAGAGAAGTTGATATGCGTCTTATTATTGTGCCTTTTGTTTCCCAGTAGTGAACAACTGACTGATGTATTTACTAAAGGTCTTAGTAGTAAGATGTTTCATCTTATTATCTGCAAGTTGGGCATATGTGATATCTATGCACCAGCTTGAGGGGGAGTGTTGTAACAATGGGTTTTTAGGGAGTGTCAGATTCCAAACGGGCCCTTAGGTCCTTAAGGGATTTAATGGTTCTTGTAATATTCTGGAACTTTTTTCTCCATTATTTTGAATAAAGAGAGCTGGTGTCATATTTGACACAAGTCATTACCCCATCCAACACTTGGGTATTATAATGAGTAGGCTTCCCCCTTTGTGCAAGAGATTTAGCAGTGCTGTCTTGAGGTGGAGCACAGTAGCATACATGCTGCACAGACCTCCCACCAAACGTATGGGAACCCTTAAGGGCATCTGAAGGAACTAGCATTTGAATGTTATGGTTTTCTTTATCGTTGACCAATACCTGTACACTGTTTCCAACGGAAGTGGTTAAGACATGAAAGTGGCTCACTCCATTAGATGCCGAGTCCTAAAAACTCTTCACTGACCATGACTGCATTATAAATGAATAGTTCAACTACCACTTTTTATAAAGAGTTGCGGCTCTTCCATATCTTGACAACTACCAAAATGAAGAGTGTCTGACCATCTTCAATTTCAAATTGTGGGCAATCTCATTTGAATTAAAACTACTGATGTGAAACCGAGGGACGCTGACCTTTCTTAAGTCAAAGCTCTTATGCTTTCCTTAGCGAATCCTGAGCAGGCCTACGATTCTGAGATTGAGGCCATCGAATATCGAATCCGTTCATGAATAGTCTGGAGGATCATTCTTGGAACAAAAAGTAAATGCAAATTAATCTCCATGTTACCCTAATGATTTATCTTCTGGTGCTTTTCCAGAACTTGTAATTTAAATGCAGTTATGTCTTGAGTAGGTTTGCACATTAGCTGATCAGCCTGGCCTGATGGGCACCTGAGTGATGCCCTCTTCACAATGAGCTTTGAGCATAATAAGACTGATGCTATTGCGTACACGGGTAGGCATGGGCTAAAGCCTTTTGCTAAAAACAAGCTTAGGCATGGCTGAGCCTCATTTCCCACCAAATCAGGTGTCTGACAGGGTTTGGGCCAGAGTCTTTTGCTGAAATGAGCTTAGGCATGGTTGAAGTCTTGTTGCCTGCCCAAATCAGGTGTCTGATGGGTTGCGCCCAAATATCAATGTAAACAAACCCCTTTCCTTAATGAAATTCAGTTAGTACCTAATGAACCAACAGGGAAATCTGGAGAAGTCCTGGTTGTACATGCAACCCAAATTCATTCATCTATATATTTATTTTTAAGTTGATACTGATTAGTTTCAAACCCAACAAGGTTTCTTCTGTGAGGAGAGGTAAGAACCAAACGGTATAGTGTCTGGAGCCATCAGCTGCACGGCATGGTTTGGACTTGGGGTTGAGACTGAACAAAGTGGATTAGTTGTGTAGGTTTTCAAGCAAAGCTATCGTATAAAGAAAAAAATGAGTGTCATAGTGCACGAGGTTTCCACTACCGCAAGGTCTGGGAGGGGCAAATGTACGCAGCCTTACAAACCCCACTTCGCGGTGAGGCTGTCATATACTATAAAAAAATATGTTTATTTCTGAATGTTCTCTGGCTATTAATTGCTTGTTCATTTTTTTAGTAGTTCGACATCCAATTTATATGTTGTTTTGGTGGACGTCCGGACAGTTGGTGGAGTCATCGGCTATTTAAAGCGGGGCAGCCAGAAGTCACTAGCTGCAGGGGGTTTGGCTGTCTTGCTACTGTACTATGTATATACAGAGCTTCCTGTTAGACCAGCCTTTGCATCGTCCCTTGGGCTTGGTGAGTGAACATTACTTCTTTGTTTTTTTTTTTGTCTTGGTGAACATTACTGCTCAATCATGATAATTTGTTTTTCACATTTATGTTATACCATCACAATAAGAATATGGTAACAGTGGAGTTCAAGGTGTTATATGGCTATCTGGAAATACTTCAGACAGCCGTAATCATCATAAATCATGAGGTTGGATCCACCGTTCAACTGTCCCACTAAGGTGCTGTCTTATGGTTACTTGTGGTTGAGTGCCGGTTATCATCTATTGTATGGTAAATTTCTGGACTGCTAGATAGACAATGCAATTCATCTGAACAATCTGTGTATGCCACTCTTTTGCGGTGGTGACTTATGTGGGATGGACCTGTCATGGTGCTATTCTGCTAACATAACCCAAGATGGTATGCCTAATTGTACCTAACAGGGGCGAGGGCTTTCCCTTTTTTTGACCTTGTGTGACTTGTTAATTGGTTTCACTACTCACCAGGCTTGTCTGCGGTGCTTCTGGGCGTGATGGGGTCTCGCTTCAAGAAGTCCGGAAAAATATTCCCCGCAGGGGTTGTATCACTTGTGTCCCTTATAATGGCAGGCGGCTATCTCCATGGGTTTCTGCGTAGTGTGCATGTATAATACTCGGGCTGTTCAAAATTTCAATCACTTCCGTGAGTCGACCTAAACCATTTCTGTGCAGTGACAGCAGTCTGCTTCGTTTTCTTGTAATATTCAAATTTTGGAATTTGACTCCCTGGCTTTTATTTTATTTTTCATAAGAACTGAATTGTTACCAAGTTGTCATTTGGTTAGTTAAACTTTATTGGGAACAATATCTTGAGGTACCTGTTTTTTTTTATTGGACAAGAGAACGTTATCCACTTGCGCTGGTACATGCCAGTAGGCATGGCCAGTGGGCGGTCTGTTCACACCCACTGTGTCTAAGAGTAGACTTAAACTAGCGGGTGGCATTCTTTGTTCTTTTTTTATGTAACAACATTAATCTAGGATAATTGCTTGAAGGACCATGATGATGGTTATCCTTGTCCACCTTCATAAGGCTTCATTTGGTTGCAAGAAAAATAAAGGTTAAGAGAAGTAAAATTAAAACAAAAACTTGTAAAATATTTTAAATTTGGTTATTAAATGTTGGGAAAAGGCTGTGTATGCTAGCGGATTATTTAGGAATAAGGCATGTTAGCTCTAGCTGTCAGATGAAATATAAAAGATCTCACCCGTTTGTAGACATTGTCTTACATAATTTGCCCAATATTGCAGCCCCACGGTCTTCCTTCTTCTTCTACCTCTCCCTTTCCTCTTGGTCTCCAGCCCTACCTACCTTCCAAAAAATTTGTTGATCCGCCCGGTCTCTCTATGGAGAAAGAGGAGGCCTGGTCTTACTTTGCCCCAAATTGCAAGATTGCCTATTACTTCCCCTCCTACAAGATGGTAATGTATAGGGTGTTTCAATTTAAAAAGAAAGCCTAGATCGTTGTCCCTTTTGTTTTAAATTCTAAAGGGTGTTTGTTCCCTTTGGGTCAGATTAGACGAGAAAGTGAAGAATAATGGAGTTGCATGGCGGTTGAGGATTTGAGCAAGGTCGTTGATCTAAAGATGCACGGCCCATTGCAATGTAAGCTTATCATGCCAATCTACCTCACTGTGGCTTCAAGTCGTAGGCTGGATTTTTTACTCTTGTTAGTGCATGGTGAGGGTGGGATTGCGGGAAAAACAGAGGTGGGATGGCAGGCAGGGTGAGGGTGTGGGGTTACAGATGAGAGTAACCCTCCCCTTCGATGGGATGTTAATTAGCAGAGGGAGGGAAGGGATGCCTGATGTTGGTCAGTCAGGGGTGGAGGGAGTTAAAATTTCGATAAAAACAAAGGGTGAAGGTCGGGTTTCAATGGCGTTGGGAAGGGGCAGCAAGTTGTAGAGAGATGGACAAGAAGGAAAGGTAGAAGGGGAAGAAGGATTGTGGGGCAGCGTTGTTGTGTGGGGCAGCGGTGTTGTGAAGGAGCGGCGGGAAGAGGGCAGAAGGCTTTGAGAGCTATGAGTATAAGGGGATTGACAGAATTGACACCAAAGAGCGAGGACGGGAAGGAGATCCAACGGAGGGTAGGGAGAGGGAGAGAAGGCGGGGAGGAGATGCAATGGTTTGCAGGCTGACCATGGGTAGTCGGGAGTCATGTCAAGCAGCGTCATAGATCAGTTTTTTTTTTTAGTTAAGTGTGTCATATATCAGTTTTAGAGGGGAGCAGGAAGAGTGAAGATGTAGTAGCGGTGGATTGAAGGTTTGAATCTCTTATCTCAATCCAACGGTTCAATTTAAGATTACCAAATCATAGGTTGAAATTCCATTAGCATATAAGATTCTAAGGTAATCCGCAAGCATAGCCATCCAGCTCCCTTAAACGTTACTATATTTTGCAATTAAATTTCTTGGATTTAAGAATGAAAATAAAGATTTCAGTTGAAAAGAAGTTTAAGCAGTAGTTAGATAATTTTAGAATTTTCATGAAAGGTGTAGTGTATCCTACTCACTTGGTGAACCCTCCCCCTCTGCCTCACCCTATTCATAAAGATAGAAACATTTATCTAGACAAATGCCTTTGGGTAGGACCTGAGGTATTCTATACCGTCTTTTTCTGCCATGTCCAGGAAAAACCAAGAAATGATGGACCACCTATCACATAGGGCTGATGGTTTATGGATGGTGGGAAAAAAATTGTTTTCGGGTATGGGAGGTCGATAATGGCTCAGAATTGGAATAGGACCGTAAAAAATATGGTCAACAAAAAATAAAAAAAAAAGATAAAAGAAAACAGGCGGTATGAATTTTCAACGTTCAGATTTGAAAAATATGCGACAAGAAAAAAAGAGACATTTTTTTTTTGGTAAACAGAAAAAAAGAGACATTGTACAACTAATTAATATTTTGTTAATTAAATATTAATATTAATATGGGTATAATTTTGTATAATCAAATAGGGCAAGTGTTTTTTGTATGAAAGCGATTCCTGCACCTGGACATAGGGGTGCACACCCCCCAAGAGGGGACACAATGGTCATTGCATACCCCTTATATCTGTGGTGCATGGGCTGTTCGTGGACAGTAAACACTTGTTGTCCCTATTATATAATATGTTTTAAAAAAATGTTATTTATTTTTCACTAAAAAAAAAAGACAACTCTGTCTTAAATACACTTAAAACATTTGTTGTTTTTATGGCCGTGTGGTTGGGATCACTTTGTGTAATGAAAGATAAAAAAATAAAGAAAATATCATTAAGGAGAGAGATCAAATTTGAAAAAGTGACATTATTTTGTTATGACAGTAGTTACTGGGCCTAAGACGAAAAATAAGATCAGACAAAAAGTTATACATCCAAAAAGGAAGGGGAGTATGCTACAAAGCCACGAAGCGGTACTATAATAAGAAATAAGTTCTCCTAGTAACTCTAAATCGTTCCATATCTCCTCGATTATCCATCCATTATCCCTTGTCTGCTTTTAGCAAATGAGAAATCTATGAGTGCATCCTTCAATTGGGTTTTTCCATCATCATATAATCAGCACTTAGCGAGACATAATTTCCTTTATGGATAATACAAGTAACCCAATCAATAATGTTAGTTGCATTAGAGACTCATGTTTGAGATTTTAAATGTAATCGCAAGCGTACGGATCAGTGTAGCTACGGGTCGAACATAGGGAGATCAACCACTTTATTTTTTTACTTCTTTTAATAATATGAAAGTGAACCGATTAATGGTTGTGATCTAATTCTAATTACCGTCCTAAACATATGTATCTAAAATAACGTCATAACCATTCGTCATCTAAGAATTTAAAGACGCAAGCCACGCAATTAAAATTAAATAAATAAATAACTGAAAATAAATAACCCATACAATTTAAAAATAAAAAACAATAAAGGAAAAAAAAATGCTGAAATAAAAATAAAGTAAAAGAAATGGGAGAAAGCTAGAGAGAGAATCACAAGTAGGTTTCTCTACTTAGTTTGATGGATGCATCATAATATGAGCTTCCCTTCTTGACTAGAGAGTCACTCTTACAAGGGTTACTCTACTTGGCTTTAGGGAAAGAGAGACAATTAAAATAAAAGCAATAAACTGAATGGTTTTATGGCTAGGAGGGGCAAAACCAACACATACACTAGCCATGAACCTTGGGGGAAAGGGATAGCAATAATGTAATGACTGAAATTAAAATCCTAAATTAAGAAAGAAAGGGTAGTCAGAAGAGGGAATGAGAGGGCGGAGAAAAGACTATTGAGGGAGCCTACTTACTTGAACTTCAACCCTTGAACTGAAAACTTGATCGATTTGATATACTACCAATACTAAAAATCAGATCTGGAATAAATCAAATCTAAAATTTCTAGTACTAGAGAAAACAAATCTAACGAAAAAAAATGGAACTTGAAAGATATGCTTCATAGCTTGTTCTTGTCACCTAGAACTAAGCCTAGAACTAGAACTTGAAAATTACAACTTCAATTGCTTAAAGAATTAAAAAAAAAAAATATTGAATAAAAAAAAATGCTTGCATTAATTGAATAAAAAGAACTTACAAAAGTGTTTAAAGCATGAACCTAGAACTAGAGCTAGAGAAAGAGATAGAGCAACTAAAAAAAAACCTAAAAGAAAAATGAAGTATCTCCCCTCCTCTTACATGAGTTGTATTTATAGGGAATGGGGAGGTAGGATAACAAATTTCTCTTTTTCTAATAAGAAGAAATCCACAGTTGGTAGTGAGATCTTTTGAGACCAAAAGTGCTAAGGTGGAGGAGAGAGAAGAGAGAAATAAACTTGAAGAAATTTCCTATAATTTTATTTTTGCTTATTTTTTTTTTAATTTATTTCTCTTCTTTTTCTCCCTCCAAGGGACGATTTTCCTTCTTGCTTTGTGTGATTTGGAC
>NC_056563.1:32703448-32753410 GCF_013358625.1 Macadamia integrifolia | reverse complement strand
TTTGGACAAGATTTATTTTTTCCTTTTTTTTTTTTTTCTTCTCTTCTTGTGCAGGAACCCCTTCCACGATTTTTCTTGCTTCTAATTTGATGTGAAAATCCCCTCTATGCCCTTAGTGCTTTAAGTGAGTGAAAAGTAGAAAATCTTCAACAAAATTCTCCAAAAAAAGACTACCATGAGATTCGAACTTGAGACCTCCTTAGTGAACAAGGAAATTTTACACACCATAGCTCACCAACTACACTAGGTAGTTGTTGTTGGAGAGATATGACGTCCGATAATGGTTAAAGCCTTTAAAATGCAAAACATGTAAAAAGAGAGTAAAACCCAAGGTAGCTCCATTCTAAATATACAAAATGTATGTTTTATTACCCTAGATTTCACACATAAATGTGCTCATCAGAATTTTCCCACACTTAGACTTTGCTAGTCCTCAAGCAAAAATAAATAAATAAATAAATAAATAAAAATCCTAACTCACTTTCGTAGGAGTCACGGTTGCACTTAGCATGTGCAATAAGTCTTTAAACCCCTAAGTCACCCCTAATGGGCGAGTTGTGTCTCGTGGGTGTTTGTAGTGAATATACACCCAAAATTCAGAATAAACAAATCCCAACATTGGCTAAAGGTAAGGGCCATACCGATCCGGAGCAAAGATAATTTCTCTTACAAGGGACCCCCACACTTGAGCTTTTATTACCCTTTATCAATTCCAGGCACTAACATATTTCTTAATTTGGAACTCACCTCGTCTCTTCCAAAACATCCTTATCTTAAGGCAAAACCACTTGTGAAGAAATAAGGAACCAATGATTAAGGCATTGGAGTGTTTTTTACCAAAACATATTACTAAGCATTAATGACATTTGCACATTTTTTTCTCCTTTTTTTTGCTTAATAAACTCTATTCTACTCCACTACTTTTGGCCTGAATGACATGGTGGAGCAAACACCAGACACCCAAGTTACTATGTAGCTTCGCTTTTGCATATGCCCACAAAGACAGTGATGCTAGAGTTCCTTCAAAAGTTTCCTCCAAAGGAATTTCGATCAAGACACCATGCTTCCTGAGGCGCAATGCCCTGTCTAGTTCCAAGAGAATCAATTCTTATTCTTCTTTATATCACATTTCACATTTCATTTAAAATTGTGCATTTGTCAACTCATGCCAAATTAAAAAGAATGTCTCAACTCCAAATCAAAAGTACAAGGAACCCACAGACTTACATATGATCCAACACCATAAAATAGAAAGAAAGTCTCATCTTAAGACACGGGCTTGTTTCTTTCTTCTCAATAGGGTTTTTATACGTTCAAAATGAGTACCTTAGTCAAAACTTTTATTTTCATACATCAAGCAACCGAATGGTATGATCATTAGCCAAAAGCCAAAGTAGGACTTCATCATTTAGCAAGCTCAAAAAAACAAAAAGAAAAATAAATAAAACAAAGTAAAAAAAGCAGAAACTGGTTTTCCTCCCCCACACTTAAGTCATGCAATGTCCTCAATGCATGGAAAGAATTAAAAACGAAGACAATGCAAGGGGGTCATACTTGATTAAAAGTTAATCATCAGTGTAAAGAGGTTCATAGAGATCCATGACCTCTTCACTACTAGTATTAGGAAACTCAAGGAATGGTTTCAAACGTTGACCATTAACCTTCGAAATTACCCCTATTCCTGGATTCAAAATCTCCACAGCCCCATGGGGATATACATTATGGACAATAAACGGGTCATCCCATCAGGATCTAAGCTTACCAGGAAAAAGATACAATCAAGAGTTGTACAATAAGACCTTATCACCAATTGCAAAAGATTTATGCAGAATGTATTTATCATGGAAAGCTTTGGTCTTTTTCTTGTAAATCCTAGAACTTTCATAGGCTTCATTCCTAAGTTCCTCCAACTCAGATAGTTGGAGCCTACGATGAATTCCCGCATTAGACAAATCAAAGTTGAGCTTCTTGATGGCCCAAAAGGCCTTATACTCTAACTCAACTGGTAAGTGACAAGTTTTTTCATACACCAAACGGTAGGGAGACTAACTAAGATCGATTTTAAATGCAGTCCGATGGGCCCACAAGGCATCAATGAGCCTAAGGGACCAATCCTTACGATTGGGATTAACAATTTTTTTCAAGATTTGTTTGATCTGCCTATTAGACACCTCCACTTAGCCACTAGTTTGGGGGTGATAAGGGGTAGATAACTTATGGGCGATCCCATACTTTTTCATTAAGGCCTCAAAAGGCCGATTACAAAAATGAGTACCCTTATCATTAATTATTGCACGTGATGCACCAAAGCGAAAAAAAATGTTCTCTTTGAGAAACTGGATAACCACTTTGTGGTCATTAGATTTACAAGATATGACCTCTATCTATTTAGAAACATAATTAACGGTCAAAAGTATGTACAAATTCCCAAAGGAATTAGAGAATGGTCCCATAAAATCGATGCCCCATACATCAAATATCTCAACTACCAAAATAGAGTTGAGGGGCATTATGTTCCTATACGGCCAAAAGACTGGAAGGCGGGACAAGCCTTACAAAAATCAAAAGAATCTCCAAAAAGAGTGGGCCAATAAAATCCGCATTGGAGAACCTTTGTGGCAGTCTTCTTAGGTCCAAAGTGTCCACCACATGCATGATCATGAAAAAAAGAGAGAATAGAATGTTGCTCATGATCAGGAACACATCGTCGGATAATCTGATCCGGACATATCTTAAACAAATAAGGATCATCCCAGAAAAAATACTTAACTTAGGAATGAAACCTATACTTATCTTGGTTGGACCAGTGATCCGAAGTCATACTTGAAACTAAGAAGTTGACAATGTCAGCAAACCATGATTCACTGGATATTATAAATAATTGTTCATCTGGAAAGTTCTTGTTGACTGGAGAATCGACAGTCAAGGAATTGGGAAGCCAGGATAAATGGTCTGTAACTAGGTTTTCAACTCATTTTTTATCTCTAATTTCTAAATCAAACTTTTGCAAAAGTAAAACCCACCTAATGAGATGGGCTTTGGCATTCTTCTTCTGAACTAAGTATCTGAGAGCAGAATGATCAGTATACACCACCACATGTGAACCAACTAAGTAAGATCGAAACTTTTCTATTGCAAACACAATCGCTAAAAATTCTTTTTCAGTGGTTGTATAATTGAGTTATGCATCATTTAAGGTCCTACTAGCATAATAAATGACAGTGGGCAACTTATTAATCCTTTGACCCAAAACCGCTCCTATGGCAAAATCCGAAGTATCACACATCAGTTCAAAAGATTCAGTCCAAACAGGTGGTTGAACAATGGGTGCATTGGTCAACTCCTTCTTAAGTTGTTTGAAGGATTCTAGGCACTCCTTAGAAAACTCAAAAGTTTGATCTTTGGCAAGTAATGGAGTGAGAGGTCGGGCTAGCTGACTAAAGTTCTTAATAAATTTTCTGTAGAAGCCCGCATGCCCTAGAAAAGATCGGATGTCCTTAATAGATTGAGGAGGTGGTAAATTATCAATTAAATCCACTTTGACTCTATCTACGTTAATTCCCTCCTTGGATATTACATGGCCTAAAACAATACCAGATTTAACCATGAAATGGTATTTTTCCTAATTCAAAATCAAATTCTTAGATATGCACCTTTTCAAAACTAGAGAAAGATGATGAAGACATTCAGAATAGGAATTCCCATGAATTGAAAAGTCATCCATAAATATTTCTAAAAGTTTTTTGACCATGTCAAAAAATGTGCTCATCATGCATCGTTAGAACGTAGCAGGGGCATTGCAAAGCCCAAAGGGCATACGCCCGTAAGCAAATGTTCCGTATGGGCATGTAAAAGTGATCTTATGTTGGTCCTCTAAAGCAATTGGGATCTGATTATAGTCGAAATATCCATCAAGAAAACAATAGTATTCATGTCTAGCTAACCTCTCTAACATCTGGTCAATGAATGGCAATGGGAAGTGGTCCTTGCAGGTTGCCACATTAAGTTTCTTGTAGTTTATGCACTCTCCACCCAGTTGGACACGGGTTGGAATTAGTTCATTATTGGCATTGGGAACTACAGTCACACCAGACTTCTTAGGCACTACGTGAACTGGGCTTACCCATTGGTTGTCAGAAATAGGATAAATTATTCCATGATCCAAGCACTTTAGGATCTCTTTCTTAATAGCTTCCATCATCATTGGGTTTGCTCTTCTTTGGGGTTCCGTGGATGGTTTGGAATCCTCCATAAGATGTATATGATGTTGCACAATAAAAGGGTTTATACCCTTGATATCAGCCATGGTCCAACCTAGGACTTCCTTATTATATTTTAACACTTTAAGTAACTCCTCTTCCTGGCTAGAAGTCAAATTTGAAGAAATTATGACAGGAAGAGTCTGGTCAGGCCCTAGGAAAGCATACCTCAAATTAGATGACAATTCCTTAAGATCTAGCTTAGGAGGCTCAACTATGGAAGGTTTGGGAATGGAATTGGAAAGGGGTCCTAAGGGCTCCACATGTATGTGAAGACTCAAGACTTTAGAAAAGAAATTTTCACTATCATCATCCAACTCATCCATACACTCTTGAAATTCTGATTCAAAATTAATATCAAAGTTGGTAATTAAATCATCAGAAAAATCTAGAAAATCTTCAATCATCTTAATCTCTTCTTCCATATGTGGTTGTTTGCCTATCCTAAACATGTTAAACTCAACAGTTTGGTTACCAAAAGATAATCTTAGGAAACCATTCTGGCAGTTGATTAATGCATTACTGGTAGCCAAGAATGGTTTTCCTAGAATTATTAGGATTTTATCCTTGGTTGAGAAGGGCTTGATATCTAACACAATGAAATCAATAGGGAAAATAAATTTCCCCACCTTTAGTAAGACATCCTCAACCATCCCTTTAGGAATTTTAACAGACCTATCTGTCAACTAAAGAGTAGTTCCAGTGGCTTTCAATTCTCCCAATCCAAGTTGCTTGTACACATGGTAAGGTAAAAGATTCACACTTGCGCCAAGGTCAAGTAAGGCATGCTCAATGTAGGTGTTGCCTATGACACAAGATATGTTAGGGCTCCCTGGATCCTTGTACTTGGCTGCTATAGGTTGAGTAATTATAGGACTAATGTTACCTGCTAAGAACGTCTTTTTGGGTACACTAGTGATACATTTGTAAGTACACAAATCTTTCAGTACCTTTGCATAGGCGGGGATTTGGGATATGGCATCCAAAAGAGGGATGTTCACTTCTACCTTTTTGAAGACTTCTAAAATTTTGTCCATGGAAGCAGTCTTCCTTTTGTTTACCAAGAGATTAGGAAATGGGACAGGATGAACATAAGGACTGTTAGGGATTTGCCCATGTTCAGAAGAATTATTTTTGGTTTCCTCAACCAAATCATCTTTAGTTTCAAAAAAATCTTTAGGTTCATCAGACGAGCTTGAAACAAGAGGCATACTTGTGTACTCAACTGAAGGAGAGTTAACAGGAGTAATAGATGAGGAAGATTTAGAAACGTTCTGTTGGTACTCTCTACCACTCCTAAGGGCATAAACAACATTACATTGGTTAGAGGGCCCTTGTTGGGTCTGACCTTGTACTATATTCAGTGGTGCATTAGTTGATGTTTGTGAACTAACATGCTGATGATGCGTAGGGTTAGGCTTTGGTTGACTGGGTAAGTTCCTTTTTCCCTCTCACGCATAGTTGAGACAACTTGAGTGAGTTCTCTCGTAAGATTTTGATGGTTTGTCATGAGGAGGACTATATTTTTTTCCAAGTCACTTATTCTACTTACCTCTCCAGTGTTGGTAAACCCAGGGGGTTGCTGATAAGATGATAGGAAAGGGGCCCTAGGAAAACTAGCCTGAGGTCCTACATTTGACCTAGGAAAAGTATTTTGGGAAAAAGATTGTTGTGTAAAGGGAGGCCTTTGGAGTCCAGGTTGACCTTGATTATGGAAATTAGAAGGCCCTGCTTGGTTGCCTTGATTCCAAGAGAAATTTGGGTGATTTCTCCATCCTGGATTGTAAGTATTACTATATGGATTATTCTGGTATAAGGCATTAAAACTATCATTAGAAGTGCCCCCAGAGGTGTTGGGGCATTCTTCTATGAGATGTCCAGGGGACTGGCACTAAGCACAAATCATAATCAAATTGACTGATGATGGCTCTCTAGAACAATGGCCTCAATTCTCTTGATTAGGCTATCCAAATGGGCTTCCTTGGCTACTATCCCATCCACAAAATATCATTTTTCTCCTATGGTTCTTTCACTCTCTTGGGTTGATTTCCACTTACGGGTTTTGTCAGCTAAGTCAAGTAAGAATTCCCATGCCTTTCCTTCATCTGTAAAGGATGTGAATCCCTCAAGGCACATAGACTCTATCATTTGTTTAGTTGGGTAATCAATACCCCCATAAATTATTTGACATCAATGTCATATGTCTAGGCTATGGTGAGGGCATTCTTGGAGTAGATCCTTAAATTTCTCCATAAGTTTAGAAAATGACTCACTAGGCTTTTGTCTAAACTGAAGGATATCACTTCTAAGCTTATTGGTCTTGTGAGTTAGGAAAAACTTCTTAAGGAAGACAACTGTGAACTGTTCCCATGAGGTTATGAGAATTTGTGGGTAACCCATACAACCACTTCTTAGCTTGGTCTTTCAATGCAAAAGTGATAAACCTAAGCTTAACAGCATCATCAAAAAGTTATTGGATCTTAATTAGAACACATACCTCTTCAAATTCCCTTAGAAATAGGTATGCATACTTAGAGGTCAACCCATGGAAGTGGGGCAACATAGTGATGTATTGAGATTTGAGTCTAAAATTATTGCCTTGGGCTTGTGGTAGAACTATGCAGGAAGCTTGGGTTGTTCTAGCAGGGTAAAACTTATCTTTCAGAGATTTAGGTGAACGATTTTGCTGTTGGTCTCCCATATTGAAGGGTTTTAAAGAGAGAAAACATATAGGGTCACTACTTGTTAGATCTCTTCTTTCTAACCGATTCTTAGTATTACGTACCCACCTAACACTCATGCAACAGAAAACTACCCACAACTAGAGCAAAACAAGCACAAAAGAATGGATAGCAAAAAAAATTTTATGATTTTTTTGGCTTTTTGAGAGCTTACCGACAGGGATCCGGGGTTGCTCAGGTCAACTCCTGAGGTACTGCTACAGGGCGAAACCTGTCTTTATCATACTGTAAGGCATGACGACCTCCACCGATACAACTATTATTGCAAGTTGTTCTTCTCAGGAATTCAATAAAAGAAAAGGAAAAACAAAACAAAGCAAACAAAACACTCCGATTTACCAAAAGAAAGCGAAAAATAATATGAAACTGTCTCCCCAGAAACGGCGTCAAAAACTTGTTTGAGATTTTAAATGTAACTGCAAGCGTACGGATCAGTGTAACTACGGATCGAACTCAGAGATAGCAGTCACTCTATTTTTTTTTTCTTTTAATAATGCGAAAGTGAACCTATTAATGGTTGTGATCTAATTCTAACTACCGTCCTAAACATATGTATCTAAAATAACGTTTTAACCATTCGTCATCTAAGAATTTAAAGACGCAAGCCACGCAATTAAAAATAAATAAATAAATAAGTGAAAATAAACAACTCACACAATTAAAAAAAAATAAAGGAAAAAAATGTTGAAATAAAAATAAAGTAAAAGAAATGGGAGAAAGCTAGAGAGACTCACAAGTAGGTTTCTCTACTTAGCCCGAGGGATGCATCATAATATGAGCCTCCCTACTTGACTAGAGAGTCACTCTTACAAGGGTTACTCTACTTGACTATAGGGAAAGGGAGACAATTAAAATAAAAGTAATAAATTGATGATTCTATGGTTAGGAAGGGCAAAGCCAACACATACACTAACCATGAACCTTGGGAGAAAGGGATAGCAATAATGTAACGACTGAAATTAAAATCCTAAATTAAGAAAGAAAGGGTAGTCAGAAGAGGGAATGAGAAGGGGGAGAGAAGACTATTGAAGGAGCCTACTTACTTGAACTTCAACCCTTGAACTTGAATTGGGTGATTTGAGATACTACCAGTACTAAATACTAGATCTGGAACAAACCAAATCTGAAATTTTTAGTACTAGAAAAAACAAATCTTGAAACAAATAAACTGAACTTGAAAAAAAAAGATATTCCACGGCTTGTGATCTTGTCATCTAAATCTAAGCCTAGAACTATAACTTTAAAAATTACAACTCAATTACATAGACCATAAACATAAAAGGCTAAATAAAAATAAAAGAGTGATTGCATTAATTGACATAAAAAACTATTACAAAAGTGATTAAAGCAAAAATAAAGAAGAGCTAAAACTAAAGAGAGTGAGAGAGGGAGAGAAAGAAGAAAACTAAGCATAAACTAGAAAGTAAACTCAGAGGGATAATAATTAGGAGGGGGGAGGAAGGGGCTTTTATAGGGCTTTTGTCTTGCCTCCTTCCTTCTACAAGTCTTCTTTAAGAAAAGAAGGAAAATAAAATAAAATAAAATCTTGGTAAAAATCCTCATTCTCTGAGATATTGTGTAAAGGAAGAGAGAATCCGTTCCCAAAATTAACAAATTCTATTACTTCCTTGCAATATTAACCAATATGTTGCAATCTTGATTAAATAAGAAAGGAATCTCTGCATAGCATCTTCAAGATTTTGTGAGGTGGCAAGGAGAGAGAATAATCTTCAAGATTTTGTAGGAGAGAGGATGTGGTACCAATGAGTAGGTCCCACCTTTGGACTGGTTCTTGATTCACTTTAAGTACTTTCTCTTGTAAACTTGTAAACTAAAAAAAAAAAGAAACAAGAAAAATAAAAGTAGTACTATCCAAAGTGGGGCAAAATATACACTTATATCCCTAAGATTTCACACATAATTGTGCTCATCAATGGGGATGGGGATGGCGATGGGGAGGGGGATGGGGAGCTGCACTTTTCTGGGTTTCTTCACGAGCGTTAGGTCTGGCGTGAGGCCTTCCAATTACCTTTGTGAAGTGTCACCATTATGCTTATACATCACTATTATCAGATTCTATACCTTCACTTCTTATTCTTCCCATGTTCTTTTATCAATTGTTTTCTACTTAATTTTCTCTATGATCTGTTAACCTAAGCAGTTTCTTGCCGATTCAGAGTTTAAACTTCAGTATCTGATCATATTTATTCCAGTGACATCATTAGCGATCTGTTCCTTGGATTCTGTAGAGATTCCTTAATTCTCGGTTACAACATACTCATACAGCAACCTGCATTTATGTATTTTTCTGCCTCTGATTTTCTAGACTCATATATTGGTTTACAGATATGTAAAACCTTACATGGGACAAGGTCTTCTGCTTGGTCTGTCCATTGAGTTGAAAAACATTGAATTTCTCCCGTTATGTTCCTGTCATGCTCTATCGATACTGGGTTGTTTGTGTGGTTCTGTAGTCTTCTGTTTTTTCTATATTTCGTCTAGAATTATGAACTGCATTAATTCTACTCTATAAATCATCACAATCTTTTCTTTACCATCACACCCCCCCCCCAAAAAAAAAAAATCATCACAATCATTTCTTCAATCTTAATACTATAATCCCACCGCATAATCCATTAAAGCCTCTCAATTTATTCCAGTCCTTTATTTCTATTATATCTCTTCAATCTGCCTCATAGATTATTGAAGCAACACAATGAAACTCATTTTACAATAACCATTTACAGTGAAAATTTGTAAAACATAATGACAGAAATTTCATTTCATTTAACCATAATCTGTGACCGGGTTTCATAATCTCTTAAAAGAAACTATATCACTGCAACACAGGAAAACTAAAACTGATGATTTACTATGTGGATACTAAAAAAAGATGCCACTGCCAATTAACTCTGCAGCTTTCAGGATTAATGATCATCCATAAACAAAAATGGCAGGACCCATGGTACACATGCAGGCACCATCCAAGGTATCCTGTTGAGATATCATAACTCAATGGGACAATTGTGGAAAAGGCCATGTACTGTCTACCTGTAAATGCTCTGTATCACTGACAGTTGAACTACAAGATATCCCGCGATGACTAATCAAATTGTGGGTCTCCCTCACTTGCATAGCCCAGTGATGTTCAGTGTACAGACAGTAACTACCACCCAAAATTAAGGCACCATAATTCATCAAGCACCTTCAACATTCCCAGATCTGGCCAACAGCTTCACATGCACATGTTGCCATAAATGGCACTTTTGTAGAACTGAAACTCTGTATCTCGACAAGAAAAATAATAAATGTGAATTGAAATCACTAAGCTACATAAGCTAAGACAACTAATTGTATCTAAAATAATACGAGAATGGAGAGTAACAAGTAATGGTTTCCAACATTATAAAAGAATAGAGACCAAGTGCACAATTGTACAGGGGGGGGGGGGATAAATAGGCACCTCCACTCATGTTTTGGCTTCTCTATTCGTTGGACGCCAAAAACCTTTTTTACCAACAAGGAATTGCTCCTCATATACGGCAGTCTCCCAGTGCAGTGACTGAAAAATGGGATTCAGCTTGTTAATCATTTCCATGTTTTCTTGAACCAAAATCCAACCACCTGGTCTCAATATCCGATCCATCTCTGCTATCACAACTACACTGTCGCACCTGACCAAAAAGAAGCAAAATCTCAGGTACCAGGATGGCAAGAGTACTAAGTTAACAAATGGTGGAAATCATTGTCAAGTTTTAGAATCAAATTCATTGATATGTTCTCCCATGTTATACCTCTGAGTTAGGTTTCCAAACAAGTAACTGGAGTGCAGGAGATCATAAGTTCGAGGATATGTATTAAAAGCTTCACACCAATCATGATAAATTCCAATCAACCCTCTGTCAAAAATTGCAGCAAGAGTATCTGCCCCATTGAAGGGTACCACATTCATTACCCAAAAAGGTTGGTCAATAAGTGCTGCAGCAAATCTGCAAGTAACAGAAACTCATAATCAAGACCTAGGGATGTGGGGGGGATTTTTTTTTCCAAAGACTTCCAGTAATATACAGTGAGCATAAGCAATGGATATAACTCAAAAGTTAAAAAATATTTACTAGGTATTGCAAATATAAACTTTGGATTCCACAGTGCAACTTGTCATACATATGATTTAGCAAAAGCATCTAACAGGTCCACATATCGAGAAGCATCTGTCACAAAGTTCAAAAACCTTCTTTGGGTGTGCGAGTTCTGTGAGGTTTATTGGACATTTAGTAAATTCTGGACGCAGGCCTACCAAATTCAATAGATTTTTCCATCAGAAAATGGTAGCTGCTAGATGAAATTTCATGAACTCCTTGGTGTTCCACATGTAAAATTTCAACACATCTGGTCCTTTCATCAACATCCAGAACTTCAAGATTCTCTTGGTGACATAGTCAATAAGAAAATTATTACAATGGCACATTAAATTTTTTTCACCCCAGAGAATATTCTTTGGAATCTTTGCCATAAGTATAGCTTGTGTTTAACCTGGTCCAGTTTCTGGTTCCAAACCGAACCTTCTGTTTCAGGTTTCTGGTTATCCTGAATACCAAAATCGTAGTGCTTGTTTAAGCTGTGCTTATTTTTTTATTATATTGCTTGTAAGTCTGAATGTTTACTATAAATTCAAGTTTCCTTATTTGAGTATTTTCTTTTCTTCTTTTCTATTCTTCTCCTTTAGCCTGCCATTGGGACAAGTTTCCTTAGTCTGTTTTTGTTCCAGCTTTCCTTTTTGGAGCCTGACTGAAATTTAACAAGCTTTATAAATAAAGAGAAGAAACTAAACCCCCCACCCCCCACCCCCAAATTTTCATATTCAAACAAAGAGCTATGGTTGCTGATTCTGTGGATTTCAGACCATTGGTCTGCATTCAGTGGAAGGCCTAGGGGGGTTCCAGGTTGATGCAAATAAGCCTTGGGTTGGGTTATGTATAAGTTGGACCTTTGATCCCATGGGTTTTATTTGTAATGTGCCACTTTAATGGGCCTAAAATATGGGTAAAAAGTAAGAAAAAGAGATTTAATTCATTAGTTTAGTTAGAGTCCTGTTTTGAGTCTATATCCTTTGTTATTTTGTTTCCTAATTAGAGGTAATTTATATTTTGCATTAGTTGCTATTTTGAATTAGCTTCTATTTTCATTAGTTGCTAATTTAAATTAGCTTCTATTTTCAAAGAAGTTTCTATTTTGTAACTTAGGTTAGTTTCCTTTTATCATTAGTTGTTAGTTTCTAATTTACTCTTACTTGGTTAGCAAGTTAGAAGTTAAATTAGAAGGTTTTATTTTCAGCATTAGTTACCTTTTTTATTATGTCTTTGTGTCCAAGCAATGTAAGGCTATTTAAAGCCCTACAATTTTAATGAGAAAACAGGTTTGAGTTAAAGAAAAAATGGCTTATGCTGTTGTGGGATGCAGTAGGGTGAGATGCCTAAACTTGAGGGGTGAGATGCCCAAAACCTAACCTTCTTCTTCCCCCTTCTCAACCCTCCATCAAATTCTCTTTTTGTTTTTTTTTTTGTTTTTTTTTGTTTTTATTTTCCTTTTATTTCTTTGCTGTGAGAGAGTGTTTGAGAGCTAGAACCAAGCCTATTGGAGAACATCTTCTCTATTCAGCAAGAATTTCAGATCCTGCCTGGGATTAGGATCACTTGTGATTCTAGCTTCTCCATCGATTCTGATCAGTTTTCCACACTTTTCCCAACCCTGCAAATGAGTTTCTCATTTATGTTCTGGTTTAACTACTATTCTTTTAAAAGTTTCTGTTCTTTTTTTTCCCTCCACTTATTATATTCAGATATCCAGTTTTGGTTCTGTCTTCAAACTAGAAATCTATCCATTGATTTCAGAAAATCTAGCCACTATTCTGTTTCTAAAATCCCTAGTTTTTTCTTAAACTGATCTGCTATTCTGATTTCTGGTTCTGTCTGCTGAACACTTTCTGATATTATTTCAGTTTCTATTTCTGTCCCTCCATCCATTTCAAAATCCTTCTTCAGCTATACTTTCCAAAATCATGGTTTCTAAATCTGAATTACTAATTCTAATTTCTGGTTTCTGTTTAATGCATTCGTTGAATTCTTGTTTAAATACCTGAACCCTTCCATCAAATTCACTGTTTGTCAGCGTTTTGACTTCCTAATTCTACTAGTATTCCTTCATAACTTTGGATCTGTCCACCAGATTCAGACCCAATCTTGCAGGCTAATTCACCCATCTAAAACAGACCTTCAACCAGAATTTTGACCAAATCAGATCTGTTTACATTTAGTTATTTCACTTTTTCTGATCTGGTTCATTGTTCCCCTACCTGCGATCCTAGAATTTATTTGGTATTCTAAACCCTAGTTTCTTAGGTGACTTGGAATTCCATTATGAAAACTATGCAAATAACAGAAGAGGGTCGGAAAGATACATAGATTTGTGTGCAAATGGTCACCCCCACTATCTGTGCAGAACAAACATTTTCTCTTGCTTCTATGAGAGAATTTTTTTAGCTTTTGTCAATATAATTGTTATTTGATTTAGTTATGAAGAAATCAACCCAAAATGTAGACAAATGGTGGGAGTGAGATTGCAAGTCATAAAACTTAGACACTGCAGTTGCGGGAGCCTTGTGCACTGGGTTGCTCTCAATGGATCTCTCATAACAGATCATAAATGCACAAAATGATGCTTAATCTTAATGACATAAAACTTGGCATAGATAAAATAAAGGGGAAATTTGGTGTAACAATAGTTTGTGAGTTTCCCCATCATCACAAGACGTTCTTACTCCTCAAAGAGAAAATAAAAAGATTTGAAACAGAAGGGTAAACCAGCAATTTTACTCTCACTCCTCTTCCTCCATCTGACTATCTCCCTCCCTCTTCTATCTCTCTCCAATTCTCCCACTTTTGTGGCAAACCCAGGTCAGCACCACCTATTCTCTTCCTTTCTTCTTTATTGATATTAACGTTATCCCCATTTTTTTTCCTAATTGGTGATGACAATCACTTGAACGAGAACAGTGGTGGTAGTGATCCCTACAAACCCAGTCTGACACCAACTCTTCCCCCTTTTTTGGCCCCCTGCAAAAGCTGACATGGATGAATCCAACGGCAATGGCAATGGTGAGTAGTCTCCCTGCAAACCCAGTCCCGCACCCTTGCCTCCCCTCTTCTTTTCCCTGACTCTTTTCTCATCTTCCCTTTTTTTTTTTCTCTTCGTTGGTTCTTATTTTCCAAAAGCTTTGATGCCACCATCCACAATGGTGAATACAATGGCGGGGATGGTGGCTATTGACAAAACCTCAGAGACGGAGCAAAATAGAGGGAGAGGTACACAGAGATAGAGAGGAAGAGAGGAGATGAGGGTCGGAGAGAAACGATGGTGATAGACGGAGAGAGACTGGGAATGAGTAACAAGGTAGAGATGCAAAGAGCTGAGAATAAGAGCGGGAGAGGAAGAGATACAAAGAGGAGGCCTTGTCACCATAGAGAAGAAGAATAAGAGTAAAGGAAGAGGATACAATCAGATTTCCCACCTGATCTTGACCAGATAACCTCCAGTCAATCTCAAAGTCCCACTGCGGTGGGTGCTGTCTCACACAATAGCTGAATCTGTTTCTCACAACTCCATATAGCAAAAGCCAATATCTTTTATTCATAAAAATCGTGGGGGATATAGAGTTGAGTAATAATCTCAAAACTCTATGTAAGAAAGATATCCAACTAGGAAACTAAAAGAAGAAAATAAGAAAGAGGAATTCTCCAACCGATGGGAGTGTTCTAAAGCTACAAATAACTTATCTAGTTGAACAACTATTACAAGTAAATATGGTCGAGCTCTATTAATGGGACTCTATAACAACTAAGTAACTAAATATTGGAGTAAATAAATAATTCAGTATACAGAAGGCCATTCAAGAAGAATTCTTAACCAATAATACATGGGGAAACTTCAGTTTACAGCAGGCCATCCGGCTGAGTAGGCCACCAAAATTCGAGGTACATGTAATTCACAGTCTCTTATATATCTGATAATCCAATCACTAGAACTTACAACATGATCCCACCAGATGGCTCAAACCAATGGCCACAGCCAAAATTAGCAAAGTGGACGCACAGTTATTCTTTTCCCATATATAAAACAGAAAAGGCAAAAAACCTAAAAAGAACCAGGAAATGAAAACGAGGAACCAACATCATTTAGCTAATGTATCTTACCCTCCATAGCCAGCATTCATATCCATTACATTTCGTATGCTTGACCAGTTGATTGCCAGGCCATCCAAATAAACATCTGATACAAGTGCGGACCAGTGTTTTGTGTCCTCAAAAAAGATTTCTTCAGCTCTTGGTTCCCTTGATAAACTTGGAGGTTTACTGCCAAGCCTTTCAGGCCAGGTTGTAGGCCACTTGCCTGAGTCCCCTTGTGGAAGAGAGGGAAGACATCTAAGTAGGGGTACATACCTGCCCCACAAACAAGAACATTATAATAAAACTAAGAGTAATGGAAATTCGTTACACCTAAAAAAAGAGATTACTAATAATAAAAATGGAAAAGATTATAATAATGGGAAAAACAACAGCCCAAAATCTGCCACATGGCAGATCAATTGGCACTAAATTATTCTGGAAATATCCATAACATCATCTATCAGTATGCGGAGTTTTAGCGCAGTTCAATTTTATAGATTGAGACAAAGCTTTGGACATTGGTTGAAAATTAAACTTCAGCAAATTTGGGGTTCCTCCACTTCATCCGCTGAAGATGCAAGAGTAAAATTTAACATATTGGGTCATACAGTGGACATGGGACCTGAAACTTGACAAACAAGGGAGAGGGGGAGTGCTCATCCAATAATTGGTTTGCCCAAAGGAAGCCTCTATGTGGCAGATATTAGGCAATCATCAAGGAGAGTCGGAAACCATTGCGTTAACAACAACAACAATAATAATGATATTAATATTTATTATTAGTATTATCAATACTACTAATATCGACGACAACGATGATGATGATGACCATGGTAATGTAAGAAAGTACCATGAAGCGTTTTGCATATCCCTCCGATCACACAAGGGGGGATTATTTTCTTTGCGTTCCTCATAACATGTATTTGAGATAGGCTTTTGATATATGGCAAGCCCAATTCTAGCTGATGTCCTCGTAATAGTCTTTGCTACCATCTTCCAGCAGATGGATTCTGTCAAAGCTACCATAGCTGCAAGAAGCATCAACTTTTAAACCCAAATTAGAAACATGCTGAAAGAACTCAACAATTTCATAAAAAAATCTACGATAAGTTCCATTTGTTAATAGGACAAAAAACTAATAAAATGGGAGCTGGAACACAGTTCCAAATTTCAAAAGCGTCCACTGACACATATAGCTATGTGTGGAGAACTAACAAGAACATGACAGTCCATCCTATTATACATAGAGGAGAAAGATAAAATCTTACAATTCCAGACACTCAGGTGCTTTGAGTCATCCCGATAAACTGGTGTCGCTGACCATATAAAAAATCCTCCAGGCCTAAGGATTCTGTTGAGCTCCATTAGTGGCTTCCCACCTACAATTTCAACCCAAAAAGCCCCAAGACTTTCACATAATTTACCCAAAAAAAAGACAAAACCAACCATATAAAATAGAAGTATTGAGCCATGTATATATACTAAGGCTACCCAAGTAAAACATGTGAAAGTATAACCTACCATCTCCGTCCCAGTGGACCCTGCATCGGGCACAGTGAATCAAATCAAATACATTATCTGGGAGATTCAACTTCTGAGTCCCAATGACAGAAAGAAAGGCAGGAATTCCCCGCTCTAAAGCAAACTGTATCTGAGCTTCGTGCTCATCTTTTGGAGCAAATGACATGGTGAGAACATCTTTCTCCAATAGGTAGCCACCAAAGCTAGCAACACCACAACCAACGTCTAGGATAACCCTTGTTTGTTTTCCCCATCCAATACTTGGTAGAGTCTGACATCAAAAGACCAGGGAAAAATCAAATACGAAAAAGAGCAAAGAATATCGAATACAAAGTACCAAATATCAGAATTAAAAGTAAAATGCCATCTAAATACAAAAACAAGCATAGAATATTCACCTAATCATAAGAACTAAAGGAAATATTGCACTTTTATCAGTTGATGGCATCCTGCACTGTTATTTTTTGTATACTTTTCTGTATCTTCTGTTCACCTTATTAATATGATTCTGTTAATGGTTGGGAAAAATTACAAGTTTGTTCGGATCCATGTAGCCAACCCCATTTATTTGGGATAAGGCTGATATTGAAAAAGATTACAAGAAGATGTATCAAAATGTATTTTAAAGCATGTAGAACACTTATTATATAGAAGGGTATTAATTACGAGTATAATGTCTCAAGCACTAATAGTAACACTACCACTGTCAAGGTTAAGATCACACTAGCATTGTTCTTCAACCTTCTATATGTTAAGTCCTTTTTTTTTTTCTTTTTTTTTGAAATGGGGGTTTTTTTTTTTTTTTTTGAAATGGGGGTTTTCTTATTCAACTGCAAAGGAACAATACTAATAATAAAAAAATAAAAGCCACAAGAAGCACTAATGCAGATCACCCCAATTAGAACAAGAAATTATAGGGGAAAAACAAAGATCAATAATTACACCAGTAATGAACTACAGAAAGTAACTAGTCACCCTATCTCACAAGTAAACCTGCCACCAAATTATCTCATTTTGGAATCCATTGGGTGAAATATAAGACATCCTCTCGCAGACACTATTCCGGGTTTTGAGAGTCAACATACAATTTACCTTGTCTATAAACTCAACGTACTTCTTCACTCCTCCTTTAAATTGAGTACCACCGCCAGGAAAAACAAAATAATCACCAGACTTCTGCACCCAGTTTTGGTCCTTCTTGTATTCGACAAGTTTAGGATGGGGGACGTTATCAAACCAAATCTGGGATAAAGAAAAAGCAACCAGTCAACCATATCCTTCTAGGCAAGTAAATAAAGAAGAAAAGTAAGTTCAGCAATTATAACTTCCTTAAGGAATTTTAAACCTCTATCCATTCCAGGGGAGACCACACATATTTGGACTGGAGCAAATGAATTTCATATTGTCTTCTACTCACCTATCTTGGAAGCACTATACAAATTTGGAAATAAAGTTTTCAAATGCAATTCATGTTTTATGTAGGACAAAAAATTAAAAGATTCACACATGATTGAAGATAGGGGACTCTTCCTAAATCCTAACAGACATCAAGAGCTCATGTAATGGGGTAAAAAGAAGCAATGCCAAAGAAAAAACAAATTGTTACTGAGTACCCACGGGAAGGTTGTGAGATTCAACATTTGTTGTCTGCTTCCATAACATACCATGTCAGATATTCATCAGTCTCCATGACCGAAAAACAGAACATGTAACCAAAATTCATGGGATTCATATTAATAGAAATAAACAAATAGAATCATATTAATAGGAACAGACAAATAGAATCATATTAACAGAAATACACAAATAAAGCAAGGGAGTGGAGCCAATAATCTGAAGCAAAGAAATGAACAAAAGGGAGGAAGAAAAACTAAAATAGACCAACTGATATCATTCCATGTCAGATCAAAAATCAAATTAGAAAATTAAGGTTTACTTTAATGGATTTAACTCATATAAGTATTTGGAAATATGTGGTCTAAAATCTAAATTTGAAAAGTAATACACATGCTTTGACAGGAAAAAGAGGGGTTAGGGTATGAAAATGTTCCGCAGATCAGACAAGCAGGCTAGCAGCAGTACCCCAAAGTTGATGCATGGAATGAGAGGTTTTAGGTTCAATTATGATGAAGGGATTACAATAGTTACAGTATAGGGAAGAATGGAACCGTTGGAAACTGGAGACAGAAGGCTAGAGTTTTAGGAAGGTTGTGATGATCAAGAAGCATCCACTGGCACAGTATGGAAAACCATAAAACGAATTGCCATTGTCTTAGTTCTCTATCCTGACTAACAATAGTTGGTTCTAGGGTTATGTTTTGAATAGAGAATTCAATTTCAGTAGAACATCTTAGCCTGAAATACATGGAACAGCAGGGGAATAAGAATAAGTTCCAGAAAATAATAGAAGAAAAGAAGAAGATGACGACAAAATAACTTAAGCACTTAGATTTCTAGGCAATCAGACTTAGGTCAGAACCATTGTGCCCTGGTTAATTTCCATCCCAAATATGTTAACCATCCTTTGGGACAGTGATTATTTGTATTTCAACTTTAGAATAATAAACCAACTCCAGATCATCTACACTTACATCGAGAGAAGTAACCCCCAATGACCTCCATAAAGGGAGCATGTATAAGTATGCAGGGTTATTCTCATAGTCGATCCATACTCTTGTATAAAGACTTCATTTTACAATGTTTTCATCCAAGCAGCCGTTTTAAATGGTCCTATTCATTGAGAACTGCACCACATGTTTGAACCATCATTCAGCCATATTGCCTTATTGCCCAGCTTTTGAGAACATAACTTGCATCAACAGGAACAAAATCCTAAAATTTCCCAATGAAAAATATGATTTTTTTTCAATTAACAATGGATATATCAAGAAAAAGGGAAACATTTTCAAGAAAAGGTAAGTACAACAACAACAAAAGATAGGCCATAGACCACCAACCCAAACAGCTACAAAATAGGATTATGTCCCAAAGAGAGATGACATCTACCCACTCCGCCTTAGCTAATTGATCAGCCAATGCATTTGTCAACTGCATTCTCCAATTAAATGCTAGGTCCCTTGGCCTTCCGAGGGACCAAGATTTCCTGATAGATGCATGTACATCCAAGGACCCCTGGACTCAAGTTCAGCCATCTGATGACGGACGTTGTAACACCTTCAACAATCTCACTTGAGTACCAATAGGAAAATGATGCAATTTTAAATCTTTAACTTGTAGAAAATGAGCCATAAGCCATTCACAGTGAATGGCCAGAAAAAACAAACAAAGTTAGCAATAACATTGTGGTCTCAAATACCCCCTAATGCCAGCAGGACCAGGGCCACCAAACTACCATCTATGTTTAGTCTGACACCATTAGATAGGGGAGAAATCAACTCATGATTTATGTAAGAAGTCACAGGTAAAGAGAGAAAATGAAGTTCACTGACTCATAATATAGTCAACTGATATCCATGAAGAGCCTCTCCAAGTAAATACCTACCTAGCTATCTTAGAATAATAATCTCAAGCAGCTCCTTGAGACACCTTTGAAACATTTGCGTAGTATCCTTGGGCAGATTTGGGAAAGAAACTACTTGTTCCATGAAAAGACTCTCCAAGTAAATAACTACCGAACTATGCTCTATAGCCTAATAGCCCTAGAACTGATCTTTGAGACAAGAATAAAGTTCTTTTATACACCAATGGTTCATGTTGCTCCTGACACAGAAAAGATTAATGATGAATAACCTCATTTCCTCCCATTTCAAAATTTCAATCATTCAAACACACTTCTGTCCATATTCCGGTGGTGCATTTCATAGATGTAACCGTTGCATTAATTAGTCTCTCAAGTTTGTACATTTGGAGATAGTTAACCTGCTCTCAGCAAGGATCTTGGAAAGCTAGACTGCCCTCACCAGCCCAGGGAAATTTTAAATCAGAAACCAAGCAAGTAGGGCTAACATTGCAGGTTTGACTAGTTAAAAGCTCTGCTTTGAAAAAATTCAAAGCATCTTCGATAAAATAATCATATTCAATAATTTTTATTGAATTATTTTTTAAAAGTAGTAAGAGTAGAAACCGAAGGCCAGAACAATGACAAACAGACACTAAGACTCTTACCAAAGTATCAATCTCACCATGTCCCTACTCTTCGGCCACGGAACGGGTATCTTGTAACCCTGAGGAAGAGGAAGCAAACACCGGGGGCTAGGACTCGGGCAATGGCGTTCCCTGTGCTCCATGTGCCGTCTCGACTTCAATGCCTTGATCGCTTTCATGTTATCAAGACAGGGAATGTAATCAACAGTCACCCACTCCTTAATCTTACAAAGCTCCCAAGTCATTAAATCCAATTTTCCACCTCCATTGGAAGTCTGATCAGGAGGAGAAGGAACTATTAAATCATCTCGCGCTTTCTCTTTCTCTTTCTCTTTCCTTCCAGGGCTTGAGGGAAGAGGTGGAGGAGGAAGACGAGGAAATGGGTTCGAAGCATTACCGGGAGGCGAAGAGATCGCACGAGATTTCTGGAGATCAGTGAAGGGTAGGAGAGTGTAACGATTGTTAGTGAGAACAATAACAGAGACGCAGAGCAGAAGAACAAAGAAAGCGAAGGCAAAGGGGTATTTCCTCTCCTTTATGAGACTCTGAATCGATGGTTCCATTATGAACCTCCTTTAAAGAAAGATCTGATCCTTCAAAGAGGCTTATCAAGAGACAGAAATGAAGAGCAGGAAACATACAAAGAGATCAGGATCAAGAACAAGCATGGACGAAGAAACTGATGAATCATCATTGACTGTTTCACCATAGAAGAAGCTGCAGAGGCATTGCGCAGCAGGAAGCCGAGAGAGAGAGAGTCAGTGATGAGAGGTGTTGGGGCGTGGGAACCCATGAAAGACGCAAATGAATCAATTGTTTTAAGTGTGGTTGTTTGGGTGCTGGAGAAGGGTGATCTGAGTGAGGTGTATAAAGTATAGACTATAGAGTATACCCTTTATTTTATTGCTTAGGTCGGAATATATTTAATGCGGTTAGAGGGAGAATGTCAGATTCGTTGGTGTTTAATTAGTATTAAATAATGAAAAACCCCATCACTGTTAAAGCCCATGTGCGCCCCTCATTTTTGAAACATAAGATGTTAATCCAAATAAAAATAATAATAAAATCTGTTTGGGGTAAATGGTTGGATTATGTCTAAAAATGGTTTAAAAAAGCCAAATTCAGATTTAAGTAACCCTAATCTCAAGGTTAAGGGTTTTTCTTTTTTTTTTTACTTGACTTGCCTTGTTAATTTATCCAAGTTGTGGCTCCCAATTGTTCCATCCGTACGAGTGAAATCGAGACTATTCAACATATTTTGCTCTATTGCCTTTTTTGCTAGATCTACTTGGTTCATCTCATTTAGCGATTTTAAGTGAATTGTTTCTCAATTATTCTATTAAAGAATTGTGAAAAATGATGGCTTGATCCACCAAGATGACTTTTCCTTTAATTCTATCAAAGAGTGCAACTTGGTCGTGTGACCCCTACACCAACACAAAGACCAATGAAAGAGCACACAAAGGCATCAACAAGTGCGGATATTTTGTGTTTCACAAGGGAAGGGCTATCATTTCACCCCCAATGAAGGCTTTTAAGTGAGTTGTTTCTCAATTATTCTATTAAAGAATTGTGAAAAATGGTGGCTTGATCCACCAAGATGGGACTTTTCCTTTATTTCTACAGAATAACGTAACCTGGTCGTGTGACCCCTGCACCAACACAGGGACCAATGAAGGGGCACGCAAGGGCATCAACAAGTATGGGTATTTTGTGTTTCACAGGTGAAGGGCTATCATTTCGCCCCCAAGGCCCTTGCACTAAAAATATTGGAGATGGAAATTCTTGTTTCTTGATTACTGATGGGAAGTTTTCACATAGGTAAAGAAGGTTTATTTGGGTTTGTCTACCTCAACTATAGTATTAGTCTTTTTTGGGGGAAGAGGGGTGGGGCAGGGGAGGTGTGGTGGCCCGGGGGGGTGGGGGGGGTTGGAGAGAAGAGAAAGCTGCTGTTTGGCAAAAGAGGCTGAGATCCTTCCAGTAGAGGAAGAGTTGGAAGCTGGAAGAGCGTGTGAGTACCACAAACTCAATCTCCTTTGGACTTCCTTCATACAGAAGGGGAATGGAAAACCACAATTATGAGAAAAACATGTTTCCATCATTTTTTGAGGCCGTGGCAAACAATTTCAGTTCCTAATGTCGATCAAATAGCATAAATGCAATAATTGCTTCATAATGTAAATCTAAGGAATAAAGTATCCTCCAAATGAACTCAGGAGAAGTTGGCCAATCCCAACTAGAAAAAAAATGTTGAATAAATTGCTAGCTCTATACAACTATTATCAACAACGGCCATCAGAAAAAAAAAAAAAAGCAAGTTCCAATATCAATCAACTAGCTCTGCCTTTACTCTGTTATTCCAGTGGCCGTATTTTCCAGATCAATTTCTCTCATTCCTGTATCTTCCTCTTCTTCACTGTTTTTATCACCATTAACCTCCTCATTCGGATTTGGCATGCTTTCAAGAAGTAGTTTATCTTTCCATTCGCTAACCTAAACCAGTGCATAAATCAGTTCCCCAACAAGAGAGTAAAATTTAGTTATTTGAGGCCCTGAAATTTCTTAAACAATATGTCACTTCCAATAGAGCCATGAAGCAAAATCAATGTCTTCAGAGTTGTAGAGAAAGCAAAATAAATAAATGGGAAAGTATAAGTCTGTCACCCACAACTCTTGGTGCCTCCTTCCCTGTAAGTTTTCCCTTTTGACTCACTTTAGTGCAAGCCTTGGTTGCATTATTAAGAACAGATATCCCCTGCTTCTGCAAAAAGGAAGACTAATGATATATACTGTGGAAATAGATTATCCACAATTTCTCTAAAAGTGACCTATTAAATTGGGAAGTTCGCAGTCCGATTAATACCAAAGAACATAAAGTCAGAGAAAAAATATACCCCGATCCAAATCATTTATTTTGATAAATGTCACCAGAATAACAACTGACATTTCCAAAATTGAAAAAGGCATAGATTTTTATGTTTGTCAAGGCCAAGAACCAAATATCAAAGATTAGGTACGGAAATACCACAGGCTATGTTTGGTTGTGAGGGGAATTAAAGGGAAGGGAAGTGAAATTTTCATACTTAAAGAAATATATGTAATCATTACCCACGTGACTTTTAACATTAACTTCAAATCATTTCATATTTGTTTATAAAATTTCACTTTACTTTGCATCCAAAACCCTTTGCTATAATATGTAAAATAAAAATTACATGTAAAATATATCATTGCTAAATATGGTTAAAAAAATTAAGTAGTTTATACAATCATATGGAGTAATGATTATAAACATTTCTTGTTAAAGTATGAAAATTTCATTTCCCTTCCCTTTAAATTTCCATTGCAACCAAACGAAGCCACAGGTAATCAAGTGAAGGAAAGAAATTAAATCAACTTAAATTTAAAGAAAGGATTTTATCTGAAAATGAAGCTGCTAATTAACATGTAAGAGAAGGGTTTCACACTAATTTTGAATTGTGTCCACATGGAATGGCTGAAAATTTTATCAATGTTGAAAATAAATCACCTCACCACAGACATATGCATAGCACAAAATTAGTCAATAACAAGTAATGCATCCTACAAATTATAAGGTATGACATAGAGTGCACAAGAAGCATGATGTTGAGATGGGGGGAAATAATGTTCCTACCTTCTCTTCACCAAACAAATGTTGAAAGGGAGCACAATACCACCTTTTCCTAAACCCTCTCTTCCCTTCCAGACTAATTTGGAACCCCAACTCTACTAAAATATAGATAACGTCATGGGAGATCTGCCTTGAAAAGGTGAGACTACATGCCACGTGAAGACCCAAGAGGTCCCACTTGTCTAAAAGGTATCAACCACGCAGGCACAATAAATACCATTTTATGGGGCTTTTTGATTTTGCTGGACTTTTCCTGTTGACATTCTTGATCTAGCATGGTATTGGAACTCTTTCGGATTTGGCATCAGTGGCAATATACAGTGAAGGTACATGGGAGTAAAGAAATAATCAGATTTGGTGAATGATTATTGTCAGAAGGGTCTGTTTTTCTTCAGATGTCACAAAAAATCTATTCTATCAGGTGGGCAGATGTGTCCATTCTGACCATTGAATAGAGAGGACATGGTCCAGATTATTATGTGTCAAATTTCAAAGTCAAATTCAATCAAATACTTCCTTTTGATGCGGTAAAATGTAATTTTCCATAGGGGGTTTATATGTAACATGAAAATTTTATTCTTTTGCTTGTAAAAAAATGAGGGGGCAATGTATAAAAATTATTATTATTAATATATATATATACACCTCATTTAAAATTATAATCTAGCATATGAAACTTGGTCTTCTTCCTCTTTGATGTGGTCTATAATGGAAGAGGTGGTGTGGCAGAGGCAGGATCTGTTTAGCTGGAAACAGATCCAGCTGCTTCTTCTTGCTTGTAGAGGCAGCAACGGTGGTTGCAGCAGCAATGGCTGTTGCATTTCTGGCAACATATCCAGCTTCTGTATCCGCTACGCTCATCATTTCTTCTTCTTTTTCTTCCATGCTTTGCCTTTTTCCCCTATTTTCCCTTCTCTCCCTCCTCCCTTTCTCTCCCTTTCTCTCCCTTGCTACATGGTTTTTGGGACTTGGGCACCAAGACAATCTGCGGCTGGTCACCTAGGACCTAGAAAACCACCTTCGAGCCTAGGCTATGCCTCAACAGCTATGACCGGGCCACCAATCAGAAGACTTTCAGAGTCATTCCAACGAATAGTTTCTAAAATAAATAAAAGAATAGAGTAACAGGTCATGGTTTCTAACATAAATAAAATTATAGAGACAAAATGCATGATTGTACAGGGGGGGAAATAGGTACCTCCAGTCATGTTTTGGCTCCTCTATCAGTGGGACGCCAAAAACCTTTTTTACCAATAAGGAATTGCTCCTCATGCATGGCAGTCTCCCAGTGCAGCGACTGAAAAATGGGATTCAGCTTGTTAATCATTTCCACGTTTTCTTGAACCAAAATCCATCCACCTGGTCTCAATATCCGATCCATCTCTGCTACTACAACTACAATGTCACACCTGACCCAAAAAAGAAGCAAAATCTTAGGTACCTGGATGGCAAGAGTACTAATTTAACAAATGGTGGAAATCATTGTCAAATTTTAGAGTCAAATTCATTGATGCCTCCCACGTATTGGCATATACCTTGTATTTTCAGCTGTCCATTACTTTTCAAGTTCTATTTTTCCCCTGGATTTTTGAACATATTATGCCACTCAGGCAACTCCATTTGGTATAGAATTTGACATATGAGTAGGGGACCAGGGATCTGACAGTCCACAAAATTCCAGCCCCGGAATATTTGGGCCATCTGGATGGATCATCCACAAACAACTCTGAGCTTATTAAACTCAGAAATGGCTGACAATGAAAAAAGTCTTAATGTTTCATGTGCCATGGGTCTTATGGACGGAACTCTACAACACCTTGAGGGTAGTATGACCAACATGGAAACCTTCTGGGGTGCAAACTAGGTTGCCACAAGGTATATCGATATCCCATGGTTAATTGGTCTTAGATCATGTCATTTATCCATATTTAACAATTGTGGATACAGAAAAAATATTGGTTACCTCTGAGTTAGGTTTCCAAATAAGTAACTGGAGTGCAGGAGATCATAAGTTCGAGGATATGTATTAAAAGCCTCACACCAATCATGATAAATTCCAATCAACCCTCTGTCAAAAATTACAGCAAGAGTATCTGCCCCATTGATGGGTACTACATTCATTACCCAAAGAGGTTGGTCAATAAGTGCTGCAGCAAATCTGCAAGTAACAGAAATTCATAATCAACACCTGTGGAGGTGTGGGTTTTTTTTTTTTTTCAAAGGACTTCCAGTAATATACAGTGAACATAAGCAATGGATAGAACTCAAAGTTAAAAATTATTTACATGGTATTGCATATATAAAAACTTCTGATTCCACAATGCAAAGTCATCATACTTATGATTCAGCAAAAGCATCTAACAGGTCCACATAACCGAAGTAGAGATCAAGAAGCATCAGTCACAAAGTTCTAAAACTTCTTTGCGTGCGAGTTTAGTGAACTTCATTGGACATTTAATAAATTCTGGAAGCAGGCCTACTAAATTCAATAGATTTTTCCATCAGGAAATAGCAGCTGCTAGATGAAATTTCATGAACTCCTTGGTGTTCCACATGTAAATTTTCAATATATCTGACCCTTTCATCAACATGCAGAAATTCAAGATTCTCTTGGTGGCAGTTAAAAGGATAATTCTTACAATGCCAAAATACATTTTTTTTCAGCCCAGAGAACATTCTTTGGAATACTTTGTTGTNAGACATATGCATAGCACAAAATTAGTCAATAACAAGTAATGCATCCTACAAATTATAAGGTATGACATAGAGTGCACAAGAAGCATGATGTTGAGATGGGGGGAAATAATGTTCCTACCTTCTCTTCACCAAACAAATGTTGAAAGGGAGCACAATACCACCTTTTCCTAAACCCTCTCTTCCCTTCCAGACTAATTTGGAACCCCAACTCTACTAAAATATAGATAACGTCATGGGAGATCTGCCTTGAAAAGGTGAGACTACATGCCACGCGAAGACCCAAGAGGTCCCACTTGTCTAAAAGGTATCAACCACGCAGGCACAATAAATACCATTTTATGGGGCTCTTTGATTTTGCTGGACTTTTCCTGTTGACATTCTTGATCTAGCATGGTATTGGAACTCTTTCGGATTTGGCATCAGTGGCAATATACAGTGAAGGTATATGGGAGTAAAGAAATAATCAGATTTGGTGAATGATTATTGTCAGAAGGGTCTGTTTTTCTTCAGGTGTCACAAAAAATCTATTCTATCAGGTGGGCAGATGTGTCCATTCTGACCGTTGAATAGAGAGGACATGGTCTAGATTATTATGTGTCAAATTTCAAAGTCAAATTCAATCAAATACTTCCTTTTGTATTGGCATGCATCTCGTGTATGTCCATGCATGTGTACCAGTACTCTAGACATTACTGTGTACTCTTCTCCCTGCACTAAGTGGGAACAGATGGTCTAGAATCTCTAGATTTAAAAATAAAGAAATAAATAAATAATAATAATAATAATAATAAAACTCAGATTTATCTTGTTATTTTCGGAAACATCACCTTCCACTGTTACATGGATAAAAACCCATCAGGAATTTAGGGATGTCAGTGGAGCAGAAAATGAAGTTCTATGAGACAGCAGCGTTCAGGCAAGCATATGGACCCGTTATTGTCATGGTGTCAAAGCGAACCTAGACGGTGGCCAGGCACCCTTGTTGCCTTGACATCCAAGCGACTAAAGCATGCATATTCGAAGGGCTTTATATGTAAAATATGATCATTTTTCCTTTAAAATGTAATTTTCCATAGGGGGTTTATATGTAACATGAAAATTTTATTCTTTTGCTTGTAAAAAAATGAGGGGGCAATGTATAAAAATTATTATTAATATATATATCCACCTTATTTAAAATTATAATCTAGCATATGAAACTTGGTCTTCTTCCTCTTTGATGTGGTCTATAATGGAAGAGGTGGTGTGGCAGAGGCAGGATCTGTTTATCTGGAAACAGATCCAGCTGCTTCTTCTTGCTTGTAGAGGCAGCAACGGTGGTTGCAGCAGCAATGGCTGTTGCATTTCTGGCAACATATCCAGCTTCTGTATCTGCTACTCTCATCATTTTTTCTTCTTTTTCTTCCATGCTTTGCCTTTTTCCCCTATTTTCCCTTCTTTCCCTCCTCCCTTTCTCTCCCTTTCTCTCCCTTGCTACATGGTTTTTGGGACTTGGGCACCAAGACAATCTGCGGCTGGTCACCTAGGACCTAGAAAACCACCTTCGAGCCTAGGCTATGCCTCAACAGCTATGACCGGGCCACCAATCAGAAGACTTTCAGAGTCATTCCAACGAATAGTTTCTAAAATAAATAAAAGAATAGAGTAACAGGTCATGGTTTCTAATATAAATAAAATTATAGAGACAAAATGCATGATTGTACAGGGGGGGGAAATAGGTACCTCCACTCATGTTTTGGCTCCTCTATCAGTGGGACGCCAAAAACCTTTTTTACCAACAAGGAATTGCTCCTCATGCATGGCAGTCTCCCAGTGCAGCGACTGAAAAATGGGATTCAGCTTGTTAATCATTTCCATGTTTTCTTGAACCAAAATCCATCCACCTGGTCTCATTATCCGATCCATCTCTGCTACTACAACTACAATGTCACACCTGACCCAAAAAAGAAGCAAAATCTTAGGTACCAGGATGGCAAGAGTACTAATTTAACAAATGGTGGAAATCGTTGTCAAATTTTAGAGTCAAATTCATTGATGCCTCCCACGTATTGGCATATACCTTGTATTTTCAGCTGTCCATTACTTTTCAAGTTCTATTTTTCCCCTGGATTTTTGAACATATTATGCCACTCAGGCAACTCCATTTGGTATAGAATTTGACATATGAGTAGGGGACCAGGGATCTGACAGTCCACAAAATTCCAGCCCTGGAATATTTGGGCCATCTGGATGGATCATCCACAAACAACTCTGAGCTTTTTAAACTCAGAAATGGCTGACAATGAAAAAAGTCTTAATGTTTCATGTGCCATGGGTCTTATGGATGGAACTCTACAACACCTTGAGGGTAGTATGACCAACATGGAAACCTTCTGGGGTGCAAACTAGGTTGCCACAAGGTATATCGATATCCCATGGTTAATTGGTCTTAGATCATGTCATTTATCCATATTTAACAATTGTGGATACAGAAAAAATATTGGTTACCTCTGAGTTAGGTTTCCAAATAAGTAACTGGAGTGCAGGAGATCATAAGTTCGAGGATATGTATTAAAAGCCTCACACCAATCATGATAAATTCCAATCAACCCTCTGTCAAAAATTACAGCAAGAGTATCTGCCCCATTGATGGGTACTACATTCATTACCCAAAGAGGTTGGTCAATAAGTGCTGCAGCAAATCTGCAAGTAACAGAAATTCATAATCAACACCTGTGGAGGTGTGGGTTTTTTTTTTTTTTTTTCAAAGGACTTCCAGTAATATACAGTGAACATAAGCAATGGATAGAACTCAAAGTTAAAAATTATTTACATGTTATTGCATATATAAAAACTTCTGATTCCACAATGCAACTCATCAAACTTATGATTCAGCAAAAGCATCTAACAGGTCCACATAACCGAAGTAGAGATCAAGAAGCATCAGTCACAAAGTTCTAAAACTTCTTTGGGTGCGAGTTTAGTGAACTTCATTGGACATTTAATAAATTCTGGAAGCAGGCCTACTAAATTCAATAGATTTTTCCATCAGGAAATAGCAGCTGCTAGATGAAATTTCATGAACTCCTTGGTGTTCCACATGTAAATTTTCAATATATCTGACCCTTTCATCAACATGCAGAAATTCAAGATTCTCTTGGTGGCAGTTAAAAGGATAATTCTTACAATGCCAAAATACATTTTTTTTCAGCCCAGAGAACATTCTTTGGAATACTTTGTTGTTGTATGGCATCAAAATGGTAAGTGGATTCTGTGATTGACTAGCAGCATCATAGTACTGCTCAAATGTCTAGCTTATAGAATAATTAGGGTGCAATTAAAATTGAAAAATGAGTAGAAACAAGAGAATACTTATAATTGTTGGCAAAGACATACATCGTAGCAACCATTTAACCTCCCTTGATCCCTTCATTGTAAGGAAGAAAAGAATAAAGGGTGTTCCTGTAATATTAGATTCATATCAATGAAGTAGAGATGATCCTAAAGTTCTGCTCAATGAACAGAGTTTTGAAAATAGTAAATAAAGAACTCCATTTCTTAAGGGATAGTTGAATAAAGTTCTGCTTTATATAACGGTCCATGGGACAAATCGACCAATATATTCTGATACAAAATATCAGACACCAAAATCTTGGTCAAGATATTGTACTTTTCTATATCGTAAGTGGTTTTGACTCGGTAGCTGTCAAAACCGAGATCTTGCCAAGATTCTGTACTATGTTGTGAAGAGAGGTTAATGTAGTACTAGGCCATTAGGCCATTAGGCCATCTATCTATCTATCTAACTATCTATCATTTTAAAGAATTAAACTCTATAAATTACAGACATAAAAGCATCGTAGTTGTTGTTGTTGTATAAATAATATAAATAAAAGCATTAGAAAACATAGTGACGAAATGAAAATAAAAGACCAAGTATATCTATAACAAGAATATATATATATATATATATGTATCAAGAATAAGATCTACCAGAAAAATTAGAACAGAAAACACAGTAGTCATTCTGAGACCTAAACAGTACATAGAGGCATGCATAAACATTCATGCATATGCATATTAAAAAGGTTTTCCCTGTGATCAACTGCTTAAGTATGTGTATGCAGGAAATAAATTTACGAGGTCGTAACCTACACTTTTATGTAGATAAGTCACTTGGGCTTATTTTATTGCAAATAAGTCTTGGGTTGTGTTATATATATATATATATATATATGTTGGGCCTTTGATCCCATGGGTTTTCTTTGAAATGAGCCACTTTAATGGGCCTAAAATATGGGTAGAAGGTAGAAAAACGGGATTTAATTCATTAGTGTAGTTAGTTGTTGTTTAATTCAATAAAGGCCCATTAGGCCATTGGTCGGTTGTAAAGTCCTATATGGACTATTAGTTAGTTCTACTCCATGTTGGAGTCATAAAGTCAAGTCCTAGTCCTATTTTGAATTCCTAGTTGTAGTAGGAGTGTCTAGTCCTATTGGGAAACTAACTCCTAGTTGTAGTAGGAGTGTTTAGTCCTATTGGGAAACTAGCTCCCAAGTAGTTTGATTGCTATTCTGCCCTCTATAAATAGAGGAGCCTATGTGCTCATAATGGCAGATTAGAATGAATGAATTATTGAGTGATTACTCTTTAGCTAAAAAAACTGTTATTGAGAGGTGAGATGCCTAAACCTTTAAGGGGTGTGATACCCAAAACCTGAGGGGTGAGATACCCATTCCTTTATTCTCTTTCACCCTTCTCAACCCTTCATCGATTCTTTTTTTTCTATTTTTATTTTCTGTTTATTGTTATTAGAAGTTCAGACCTGTTAAAGCATACAAAATTAGAATCAGCCAGCCAAAGAATTCTTGTTCTTGAAGCCAATTGACCCTCATTGTTGCCCAAGTTTGAGATCTGATCTACAGATCCTTTGGAGGACTGGTTCTATACTCTAAGAAGATCAATCGATCCTCTCTTGAAGGTTATCTGAAGAAGACAAGTTGATGTTCCTGCAGAATTCTTCACATTCTCTCTCTTAGGTCTGAAAATCAAGAAAGTGCGTAACTCCATAACCAGCTGTCAGAAGCCCTTCATATTTGGGGGTTTTTGTGCCCTCCCTAGGGACTATCTACGCCCAAAAGTACAGCTCAATCGGACTCCCACAGACCTGGCCGCACCTTTCTCTCTCCTATCGGGTTGGGTTTTGGGCTGGTTTTGCTCCTATATGGGTATTGTATCCTTGGGGGTCTATTTGATGATATTATTTCTTTGTTTCTTGCTCCTATTTGTATTGTTTGGGGTTATAAACTGCGAAGTTAGTTACTTGTAATCTACTCCTACATTAAGTGGTATCAGAGCTATGGCTCAGACAGAAGAACCCTAACCCACCCTTCAAGATGTGATGAAAGCAATCCAAGCCTTATCTACGAGGTTGGATGGACATGACCGACAGTTGGCTGACCTAAAAGTGAGAACTGGTGCCCACTCTAACACCCAACCAACTGTTGCCTAAACTAATGTTCAACCTACTGTCAATTACACTAGTAATGTTCCCAGAAGAGTCACCATGCAACCTCGAAGGGTACCAGTTTGGAATGAAGAGTATAATGAGTATGACAATCAAATTTATCAGCCTGATGATACATACAAGGTTAAACTGGAACTAAAAGAGTATAATGGAAGACATGATCCTGTCTATTACCAAGATTGGGTGAATTCTTTTAATGACTACTTCCGGTGGTACCGTATGCCTGAAGAAAGGAAAGTCCAATTAGTTATCACCAAGCTAACTGGTGGAGCTAAGGACAGGTGGAAGAATGAAGAAGACAAGCTCATGCGCAGGCACCAGATGCCCCGTAGCTGGGAAGACTTGAAGTTCATCCTCAATGAAAGGTTCTTACCACTAACCTACTGACGTCGGCTCTATGACATGTTGAATACCATCAGGCAAGGTACTATGACTGTAGAAGAATATGCTAACCGATTCAATGAATTGCTTTTACGAACAAGTGCCTATAAGGAAGATGAAGAACTACTCATATCCCGTTTCAAATTGGGATTAAGGCATGACATTCGTGAGAAGCTTGGTGTGATCGAAATACTCTTGTATTGACAAATCCTTAGAGGCGGAGGACTTGCTCAAGTCAACTCCTCGACGTTCTTACCCACCAACTCATGATTCTGAGGAAAACATGGCTAGGGGAAAGGCAACCATTGCTCCAAACAACGTCCCACCAGCCACGTTAGACAAGGGGAAAACACATATGACTTATAAAGAAGGCGAAATCAAGTGTTTCCATTGCAGAGGTTTTGGTCACGTTGCCAAATTTTTCCCCTACCGACTGAACACCAACTCTGTCATTGCTGCACTTGAAGCCAATCCAAAGATGTTAGTATGTGAACCACAACTTGATGATTGGATGGCCGATACCACCACTAAAGACAAGGAGGAAGGTGATGAAGTTGAAGGAGAGATGGATGATCGTGGTATGTATATTTTAAACCTCATTACATACACAAATGAGGACACGAACACTAACAAGGGACTTGAAGAGCCTATGATCGAAGAAGAGCAAGTAGAGGACGTGCTAGAAGACGACCTCATGGATACATCTGAAGACCTTGAGGTTGAGCATGTGGAATTCGTCATCCCATTAAAGTATCTTGAAGATCGAGCTCCTCACATTCTAGACTACATCTTTATTATCAAAGAGCTACCTGAATTTTTCTACGGCTTGAAGAGGAACATGCACCATGATATAATCACCCTCACACTCTAAAAAATTCGAGGACGAATTTTTTCTAAGAGAGGGCGAGTTGATGTAGATAAGTCACTTGGGCTTATTTTATTGCAAATAAGCCTTGGGTTGTGTATATATGTTGGGCCTCTGATCCCATGGGTTTTCTTTGAAATGGGTCACTTTAATGGGCCTAAAATATGGGTAGAAGGTAGAAAAACGAGATTTAATTCATTAGTTTAGTTAGTTTCTATTTAATTCAATAAAGGCCCATTAGGCCATTGGTCGGTTGTAAAGTCTTATATAGACTATTAGTTAGTTAGTTCTACTCCATGTTGGAGTCATAAAGTCAAGTCCTAGTCCTATTTTGAATTCCTAGTTGTAGTAGGAGTGTCTGGTCCTATTGGGAAACTAGCTCCTAGTTATAGTAGGAGTGTCTAGTCCTATTGGGAAACTAGCTCCTAAGTAGTTTGATTGTTATTCTGCCCTCTATAAATAGAGAAGCTTATGTACTCATAATGGCAGATTTGAATGAATGAATTATTGAGCGATTACTCTTTAGCTAAAAAAACTGTTATTGAGAGGTGAGATGCCTAAACCTTTAAGGGTTGTGATACCTAAAACCTGAGGGGTGAGATACCCATTCCTTTATTCTCTTTCACCCTTCTCAACCCTTCATCGATTCTTTTTTTTCTATTTTTATTTTCTGTTTATTGTTATTAGAAGTTCAGACCTGTTAAAGCATACAAAATCAGAATCAGCCAGCCAAAGAGTTCTTGTTCTTGAAGCCAATTGACCCTCATTGCTGCCCAAGTTTGAGATCTGATCTACAGATCCTTTGGAGGACTAGTTCCATACTCTAAGAAGATCAATCGATCCTCTCTTGAAGGTTATCTGAAGAAGACAAGTTGATGTTCCTACAGAATTCTTCACATTCTCTCTCTTAGGTCTGAAAATCAAGAAAGTGCGTAACTCCATAACCAGCCGTCAGAAGCCCTTCATATTTGGGGGTTTTTGTGCCCTCCCTAGGGACTATCTACACTCAAAAGTACAGCTCAATCGGACTCCCACAGACCTGGCCGCACCTTTCTCTCTCCAGCTCTATAGAAGGTCTTTCTCTTTCCTATCGGGTTGGGTTTTGGGCTAGTTTCGCTCCTATATGGGTATTGTATCCTTGGGGGTTTATTTGATGGTATTATTTCTTTATTTCTTGCTCCTATTTGTATTGTTTGTGATTATAAACTGCGGAGTTAGTTACTTGTAATCTACTCCTGCATTACACTTCTTCTCAGTGACATTTCTGGTTTGAGCCATGTGGAGAGCTGATGTGATCAATTAGGACCTTCCATTATAGGAGAAACACTAGCACGGCCACATGTCAAGTTATTATAAGGCCCACCATGTATAATTTTCCTCCTTTTAGCTGCAAAAGTTTTATGTTTGCCAATACTGAAACAGCCAAAAGGAGGGATGATCTACTTATGTTACCAAGACACTACAAATAGGAGCCGCACTACTGCAAATTCCAAAATCAACAAAAAATGGACAAGCCTATTACCAATTTAATGTTTTTTCATAGTTTTTATAGAATCATTCATATGATACAAAAACATAATATGCAAAGGTAGCAGACTAGTAACAGATGCATGAATAATTGATCTATATAGGAGTGACCTCTAGTTTGCTCTAATTGTTGTTTTTGGTCTCTCCCTTTCTGGTGATCTGTTGGGATTGGCCTGTTCATATGTTGCAGCTAGTAGGATATCATGAATATATATATATATATATATATATATATTCCCTAGGGAGGGGGAGAGGGTGAAACTCTGAGTGTACAAGAGGAAATCCATGCTTGTAAGGGGCATCCCACTTTTTTCAGACTGCGGATGATGCATTTTTTGTGGTGATGAAGCAGAAGCAGACCTCACAGAATGTGATGCATATGAGACAGAGGTCCGGGGAGACCATACGGAATTTCCTTGCCCTATTTACCAAGGCGACACTAGAGGTGAAAAATCTGCCAGAAGGAGTAGCATATAGCTCGTGGTGCAATGGGATTACCAAACATGTCCTCATCTTCAGCACGGCTGAAGCGTATATGCTGATCTACCACCTCGGTCTCTCCACAGGCCGACCTGCCACCTCGGTCTCTCTGCAGGCCGACCTGCCACCTTGGTATCTCCTCATGCCGAGCAGCCACCTCGGCCCGGCACAGTCATGCAAGGTGCCCAAAAACGTACACACATCCACTCCTACATTCAAGGGACGTGACCCTTAATTATAGGGGCAGGAGTCAATCCACTCACATCGCCAAGTTGTCCACACCTCTCACGGTTTGTGCCTTCAGGATAAGAGAGGGATATCTCTAGAACATGTCCTAGAATCCGGAATATTCCCAGAATCGTAGAGCCATTCTCCTTAAAGACTCCACACCTAGTAGGACTCCACAAACGTTCCTCTTTCTCCCTCCATCAGTAGCCTATAAATACCAAGGTAAGCCTCCATCATCGGGGATCAATCACTTCTTTATTGAATAACTCTCTTGAGTATCTGTTGTGGAAAGATATGACTTAGGCATCGGAGAGTCCCCCGTCGGGTCAGCCCGGCTCTCCCCTGTCTTCTCTTCTGTGCAGATCTAGTAGAGCATTAGGAGTTGCAAGGAAGATCGCCTGGTCAATTTTTACCGCATCAGATTGGCGCCGTCTGTGGAAAACTGATACGAGAAGCTGCTTGAAGCAATGCAACTAAGAAGTGAGAAGGTCGTCTCCTCCATGACTATACGAGCAAGATCATCTCGTGGTTTGCTACCCGAACAAGTGGAAGAACCTCGCGCTCCTCCAATGGCAGATCAAGAGAATGCCCCACTAGTAGAGGGGCCCTTACCGAGACCTTCACAAGATCAGGTAAATGTAGGGGTTACTCCCGGAGAGGGAGGGCAGGGCGACATAAACCCTCAGCCATCTCGCTGAGGACCTTCATCCCAGATGACACTCCCGATTGTGAAAGAACAAATCCAAAGCCTATAATTGTAGGTACTGGCAACCAACACGCTGGTGCGGGACTTCATACGGCAGTTCAGCTCTGCACTTCCTATCCCCCGTACAGGCTCTGCTCAGCTGCCCAGGCCAGCTCCAGACAGGTGACCTCGGGATAAAACACCTAATAACAGTGTCACCCCTCAGTCAACAGCAAGGAGGGGGTCTATTAGGACGTCACGAACAGTTCGCTCAGTACCACCACCTTGATCTCCCACCGAGAGACGTCAATGAGGGCCTTCACCTGCCCAAAACGGGAGGGCACATTATTCACCTCTATCCGGAGCTCCGAGAGACGAGATGCCCTTAGGTCTCCACCTAAGACAGGGGAACGTCAGGACTCCCCACACAGGCCAGCTAGGGCCGAGCGTCAGCATGGACAAGACCGATCTGATAGGCTTCAGGACCATGGAAGAAGCCCCCAGGCGAGTTGAACGCGAACGCCGCTCCTCGAGCCACCGAGTCGAGAAGAGAATGGACGACTTGGAATGGCGCATCCAGCGTCTCACTGAGCGGATCGAAGGAATGTAGAGGCAGAGGCAACCGGCTGACATAATGGTGACCCCAACCCATAATACACTATCCAATAAGCTGATAAATGCTGAGCTGCCCTCAAATTTCGTTGTGCCCGTCTTTAACACATACGACCGCACCATGGACCCCTACGATCATCTCTTGTACTATAGTTCAGCCATGACAGTCCATGGGAGATCGGATGCAACCCTCTGCCGAGCTTTTGCAGCTTCACTGAAGGGTGCCGCACTGGTGTGGATGTCAAACATAAGGCCCCGGTCCATCCACAGCTATGAAGAACTGACGAGGGCGTTCCTCACTCGTTTTCAAGCTAGCATGAAGCAGAAGCAGACCTCACAGAATGTGATGAATATGAGACAGAGGTCCGGGGAGACTATACGGGATTTCCTTGCCAGATTTACTAAGGCGACACTGGAGGTGAAAAATCTGCCAAAAGGAGTAGCATATAGCTCATTGTGCAATGGGATTACCTACCCCAATCTGGTCCGATCTCTGGCCCTCGACCTATCAGACACAATGCCCGAGCTGCTAAGAAGGTGTAACCAGTATGCCAATATGGAAGAGGTCCTAACTGCCAGGGGGATAGCCGAAAGGAATGAGCTACCAGAGAGAAAATAAGAGACCAGCAAAGCCTAGGGATGACTCCTGCGAGCCGAAGAAGAACAGGACAGATCGGCCAATTGACACAACCGAGCCCGAACTATACAAGCTCGATCGTTCACGGAAAAATTTGCTTCTAGAGATCCAGGACCAGAAATACTTCTGCTGGCCCAGAACAATGACAGCTAAGCCAGAGGAGAGGAACCCCAACCGGTACTGCCGATACCACCAAGACCATGGACATGACACCGAAGATTACAAGTCTTTGAAAAGGGAGATTAATGAGCTCATTAAGGCAGGGTACCTCAACAAGTACTTAAAGCAGAAATATAGTGGAAACTGGCCCGAGCCGAGGAGATGAGGTCGTGCTAAGCCAAGAAAGGGCTGAGCCGCCTAAGGAGCCAGGCATGGAACCGAGCTGACACACACAATAACCAGCCTGTGGGTCTGGCCATCTTGACCATCATGGGAGGACCCACCATGGAATCGGTAAGAAAGGCCAAAGCTCACTCACGGTTCGTGTGCTTCACAGAACAGCCTGTCAAGACCCTCAAGACAGATCCTCCCATAACATTCTCAAACAAGGACCTGGAAGAACTGAACTAGCTTCATAACGACGTTGTCGTAATCCAGTTGGTGGTATCCAACCACCCCTTCCACAGGGTGCTGGTAGACACGGGGGCGTCCGTTGATCTTATGTCCTATGAAGCCTTTATGAAATCAGGGCTTGGCACTAGATCCTTAAAGCCCGCTCCTGGGCCTCTGTACAGATTTTCAGGCACCCTTGTAGAGCTAGAAGGAGTAGTCGACCTGCTAGTAACCATCGGTCAGGGAGCTCACACAGCCATCACCATGGTCACATTTATGGTTGCCAAGATAGACTCACCATACAATGCGATCCTTGGCCGACCTGGTCTTAATAGCCTAGGAGTAGTTGTGTCCACTAAGCATATGAAGGTCAAGTTTCCCACTAGCAACGGAATCGGGGAATGCAGGTCCAGCCAGAAGGAATCTCGAGAGTGCTATGCCAACTTCATAAAGTCTGTCAAGAAACCATGCTCTGGCCTAGCATGCATGGCAAAAATCGTCGATTGCTGCAATGAAAGCCTTCTGAACCGAGCCAAGCCTGTGGAACAGCTGCTCACAGTCCCACTGACCAAGGCTAAGCCCACAAATACTGTCCAGCTCGGAGCATTGCTGAGCTCCCAACGTCGTGACGAAATCCTGAACTTCCTCAGCAAAAACTCTGATATCTGCTCGTGGAAGGCTTCTAATATGCCAAGCATCCCAAGGGACGTGGCTGAGCACAGTCTGGACGTTAATCCTAGCTTCAAGCCTTTTCAGCAGAAATGCAGGAGCTTTACAGCTGAGCGAAACACAATCATCAACGAGGAAGTTGACAAACTTCTAGTTGCGGGATTCGTGGGAGAAGTAAAATACCCAACCTGGTTGGCTAAGTTGTCATGGTCCAGAAGTCCAACTGGAGGTGGAGGATTTGCATAGATTACACTGATCTGAACAAAACGTGTCCCAAGGACTATTATCCCCTACCCAGGATCAACTCCTTCATAGACTCAACGGCAGGCCACGAGATGCTGACCTTCATGGATGCATACTTTGGCTATAACCAGATAAAAATAAAAGCTGAAGATGAGGAGAAGACAGCGTTTCTCACCACTCAGGGCAACTATTGCTACACTGCGATGCCCTTTAGCCTCAAGAATCCAGGAGCCACATACCAGAGAATGGTCAACACTATGTTCTGAAGCCAGATCGGAAGAAACATAGAAGTCTACATTGATGACATGCTGGTCAAGAGCGCAAAGGACACCAATCATGTTTTGGACCTGAGGGAAGACTTTGATGTTCTACGACAAAACCAGATGAGGCTAAATCCTACCAAGTGTGCGTTTGGAGTGACCTCTGGGAAGTTCCTGGGCTTCCTGGTATCACAAAGGGGAATAGAGGCGAACCCCTCCAAAATTGAAACCATTCAAGAGATGCGCCCCCTGAGAAACATCCGCAAAGTACAGAAGTTGACGGGTTGCCTGGCTACGCTGAACAAGTTTCTTTCCCGAGCTGAAGACAAGTGCCTTCCCTTTTTAAGCTGCTGAAAGGAGGAAAAGGACACCAGCAATTCTGCTAGACGGATGAATGTGAAGCAGCATTTGAGGAAGTCAAAGCCTGCCTGACCAGGCCCCCTCTACCGAGCATACCCAATCCAGGAGAGGTGCTCCAATTATATCTCACCACATCCTCGATGCCTGTTAGTGCAATCATCATAAGAGAAGGAAAACTCCAAAAGCTTATTTACTACGTGAGTCATGTGCTCCTCGATGTAAAGACACGTACCCGAGAATTAAAAAGTTTGCATTGGCATTGGTCATGGCAGCCAAGAAACTGAGGCCTTACTTCCAAGCACACACCATAGCCGTACTGACAGATCAGCCACTAAGGAAGTCACTCCACAACCCTAGTGTAACAGGGCGTATGGTGAGCTTGACAGTCGAGTTAAGCGAGCACGACATAGAATTTTGGCTCAGGAGTGCGATCAAAGGCCAGGGACTAGAGGATTTTCTGGTTAAATGCACACAGTCAGAGGAAGAATCAAGAGCAGAGCCGAGCCGAGCCGAATAGAAAGTGGAGGCCCTTTGTCGATGGATCCAGCACCTCAACAAGGAGCAGCGCAGGACTTGTGCTGCAAAGCCCAGAGGCATTTGCAATATAGTACGCCCTCAGATTTGCATTCCACGTAACAAACAATGAAGCAGAGTATAAAGCCCTGATAGCGGGAATCAAGTTGGCAAGGGCAGTAATGGCAGATGACTTCGTTGCGTATAGTGACTCCCAACTGTTTGTGAACCAGGTCAACGGGCACTATAAGGCCAAGGAAGAGAGAATGATTAAGTACCTAAAGGAAGCTCGTCGCCTGATCACCAGCTTCAGTACATTCAGATGGTACAAGTTCTGTGAGAAGAAAATGCCATGGCAAATGCCCTCTCCAAACTAGCCACAGCGGAATTCAATGACTGCGCAAGCTCAGTATATTTTGAAGTGTTGGAAAGGCCGACTTATAAGCAAAAAATGATTTGCAGCAATGATACACAACCTGCCAAGCCGAGCTAAATGGATCCCATTACAGCCTACTTGCAAGATGGGGACCCCCCAGGAGATCAAACAGAGGCAAGAATAGTTAAGAGAAGAGCAGCCAACTACACCCTCCAAGGAGGAGTACTGTAAAAGGTGGCAATATCTTGACCCCTGCTGAAGTGCCTCACACTGAGCCGAGCTGAAAAGACACTCCGAGAGGTCTATGAAGGAATTTGCGAAGGCCACATGGGAGGAAGGGGACTGGCCTACAAGGTGTTGCGCCAAGGATTCTACTGGCCAAAGATGCAGCAAGATGCAATGCAATTCGTCCAGCGATGCTTTAAGTGTCAAGTGCATGCCCCAATACTGTATGTCCCGGGCTACAAAACTTAGCTCCATAATCTGCCCAATTCCATTCACAATGTGGAGAATGGATATCCTAGGACAATTCAAGAAAGGCAAGGGCGGCATCTAGTTCTTGATTGTTGTCATTGACTACTTAACTAAATGGGTGGAGGCACGTCCCCTAGCAAGGATCACTGAGCAGGCGGTGGAAAAGTTCGTAAGAGATGACGTTATATACCGCTACGGTGTCCCAAAAGTGCAAGTGACTGATAATAGGCGAAAATTCGACAATCGAAAATTCAGGCTCTTCTACAGCAATTTGAATATTGATTTTCAAAACACTGCAGTCGCACACCGACAATTAAATGGCCAGGCAGAAAAGGCCAACTATACACTCCTGGAAGCAATCAAGAAAAGGCTAGATCAGGAGAAGAACTGGGCCGACCAACTACTCAGTGTGCTTTGGGCCTATCGTACCTCAGCTCGGACCCCCACAAAGGAAACCCCTTTCCAACTGGCATACGGGACTGAAGCCTTAGCCCCTGTGGAGATGACCCAAGCTTCGTTTCGATCGACGATATTTGATGCATCACAGAACGAGGCAGGGCTTTAAGCAAACATCGACTTCATAGATGAGGTCCGAGAAGAGGCACTAATGCGACATAAAGCCTACAAACAAAAGGTGCGGCAATATCACAACCGAAGGGTTCGCTCGCGAGGATTTATAGTAGGCGACCTAGTCTTTAAGAAGGCAACAGCAGCAGACCCGAGAAATGAAGGCAAGTTATGTGCGAACTGGCTCGGAGTTGTTACAAATGCATGCCATATATTAATAGACGAAGAAGTTCTCTCTCAAATGCTTGCTCACTATCTCTAAGACCGAGCCCCAGCTCGGCATCTATAAGACCAAACCCAAGTTTGGCACCCTAAGACCTTAGCACCTAAGGCACCAACTCCGAGCCTTAGCTCAGCATCTCTAAGACCGAGCCCCAGCTCGGCATCCATAAGACCAAACCCAAGTTTGACACCCCAAGACCTTAGCACCTAAGGCAACAAGACCGAGCCTCAACTCGGCTATCTCCAAGACCGAACCCAAGCTCGGCACCACCTAAGATTGAGCCCCAGCTCGGCATCTATAAGACCAAACCCAAGTTTGGCACCCCAAGACCTTAGCACCTAAGGCACCAAGACTGAGCCCCAACTCGGCACTACTATGGCCCAGCCTAGGCATAACACTTCAAGAGATCGTAAGCTATACGCATGAGGTCAATTCCGAGCTCAGTCAGATAAAGGAACCGCGCTTGAAGTACATGAAAACAAGGAAGCACAAAAGTTCTGAGAAGCCAAGGTGTCAAAAGCGAATATTTTTCATTCATGAGAAGAGAGGAAAAATCCTCAAAGTACATAACTCCCGAAGGAGGCATTTACCAAAAAAATAAAAAAAAGAAGAGAAAAAGAAGAAGAAATTAACAAAATTATAGGGCTTAGGGGGCTAGTCTAAGGAGGCCTAACTCTTCACTTGGCTAAGTCCTTGGGGTCAGCTTGGGTCACCTCTTCACCAACCTCGGCCTGGCCACATAGCTGCACTAAAGGAGCAGGGTCGAGAGCGCACTGCTTATAGTCCGACAGATCATAGTTTGGCGTCTTGCTCAGAATGAACTTAATGGCTTGGTTCGAGCCAACATTGAAAGAGGCAACATTCGTGTCGACCAACCACTGCTGACCCACTACGAAGTTCAGCCATCTCTTAGCAATAAGCTCATCATTCAACTCCAGCTCAGTCTGGTACTTCTTTGTCAGCTCGTCTATCCGAGCTGCGTGCTCCGCTTCCTTCCTTTTGCTGGCATCCTGAGCCTCAGCCAGCTCACTTTGAAGCACATCCTTCCCCTTGACTAGGTCACTGTTGCCCTCGAGCTGCTTAGCAACCTCGCATGCCAGCTCGTCAGCCCTCACTTCAGCGTCTCTCGCCCGTTGCTCCTCAGAGCTGGCCCTCTTCTTCTTGGACTCCAACTGGCACGTAACCATGAGCAACTTCCAGCAAAGGCGCTTCACCTCGAACTCCGCCTTCAAACAGGCAACGGCCATGTTATTGAACTGTTGGGCAGCCTCAACCGAAAAAGTAAAGCTCTATAAAGGCCCAATAGAGCAGTCAAAAGTACTCAAGACATCAAAGAAAATGCATGAGAAGGATTGAGTATACTCACGTCACCCATCTGCACGTAAATCTGATCCACGAAGTCAATGTCCGACAGCTTCTTCGCACGGGCAATGTCCCTCCTGGGACGGCTCCGACGACACCAAACCTGAGCGCTATTGGGGTCCAGCACAATGCCTTTCTCCAGCAAGTCCTCCCACGGGGCCAAGGGTTTCTTCTCTGTCCGTGCCACCTTCGGAGCATTGCAGTGCACACCCCCTCAACAGGCGAGCGCCTCCTCTTCTGGCCCTTTGTAGACCTGTCCGGCGTATCGATCTGCCTCAAGCCCTTATCTCTTGAAGGACCCATTGGCTCCTTACCCTTGGTCGAGCCTGGAGTCCCATGCCGATCTGTGTACTAGACGGTAGGGGGCACCACCTTGCCAACCTTGCCCCTATGGCAATCGGTGAGGCCTTTAGGCCACCACCAGTGGGCGAACGGTCTTCCTGACGAGGCCTGGGCTTGACACGGCCTTGCCCTTGTCAACATTCTTCTTTACGGCCTGCTTGGCCGCCTCCTTCCTCGCCTCTACCACCGCTGCGGCAAGAGCCTTGTTGTCCACCTTCACGTTTACCACTGCAAAACAAAGACGAGCCGAGCTGAATCAGTATAATAACCGAGCTGAATAAACAAAGTGACCGGACTCAATTAAGACCCTCACCCTCTTTAGGGACCTCACTCAACTCCAACTCCAACTCCCAGAGGAAGTCGTCATCCTGCAGCATCCGCACATCCACGTCCTCCCCGCTCAAACACATTTGAAAGGTTTGGAGGTCAGCCGCGGACAACTTTGGAGCTCAGTTCAGCACAGACAAATTAAGCCTTGTCCAGCTGCCCTTGAAAGGGTTCCCCTCCATCGCCACATAAAAGTACCGCTCCTTCCATTTCTTCAACAAGGGCATATTTATGAATAAATTCAACTTCACATAAGGACCCTCCCTATCCCTCTTGGTGAAGTAGTACCACCCCGAGGTGTGCCTCTTCACCAAAAATAGCTTGCGAAAAACCTCTAGGGTTGCGGTTCATCCTAGCTTCAAGATGAACACCTCAAAGCCAAGAAGAAAGCGCCAGGAGTTTGGAGTTATTTAGCTTAGAGCAAGGCCCTAGTACTCTAGGGCCGAGCTGACCAGTTCAGGCACCAAAATCTTGAGACCGCTCTGGAAGGCAACATCGTAGAGTGCCACCTCATCCCTAGTAGTGTCCACATGCTAGTCTTCATCGGGGACATGTATCACCACGAACTCAAGAATACTATACCGAGCCCGGATCAAGTCTAGGACCTTGGGCGTCAAAATACTCTTGGTGGCAGCAACAGTCTTTTTTCCACCTGAGGAAGAAGCAGAGCCTTCCCCCTGGGACTCAGCTAGGCCTGCCTCAGCACTCGATGGCCTGTCGCCGAGGTGCCTACCTCCTCTGCACTGGGGGGCTAAGCTGGGACACTTGGTCCATGGTCAGCCCTGGTTGGCTCGACTACCGATGAGACAGTAACGGCCCTGGTCGGCTCGGCTGGTGGCGAGACCACCTCCACAAACTCAAAACCCAAGCTACTACCCGAGCCTGAGCTGCTGTCAGAACCCGAACCACTTGAAGTATCACCGCTAGAGGACGAAGGATCAGGGATGGGACACTCTAGGTGGTTCTCCCCGAGCCTCACAACCGTCAAAGGGTTAGGCGAGTCAGAATCATGGTCAAACGCCATCTCAGGATCACCAGGATCGACGCTAGGAAACATGAAGGGTTGAGCAGAAGAAGAACAACGAGTCAGAACCATAGTACGAGTACTTACTGGTTGAAGGACGAGTTGGTTGAAGATGGACTGTTGAAGCCGAGTTGAGCTGTGACTCTAAGGATGACCGGACCGAAGCTAGGAGCGAGCTAAACTGACTTGGTCTCTCGAACAAACGCAAAGTTTTCTGGGCAGAAGAGCATCCTATTTATAGGAAAAACCAACAAAAAATGAACGGCTAGATCCGGCTGAGATCAATGGCTACCTAAAGCGGCCTCTTTGCCTGCCTGAGGTGAAATTACGGCGGAGCGCCACGCGGCAGAAGCAGTGCATTTTGCATCGAAAAGACAGTGCACGCCACACAAAAGCCGAGATCGAATTAATTGCTCTAGCAAACCAATCTGAATTGCTAGAGCAGGGGCTGGTGATGAGGCCAAACATGTCCTCATCCTCAGCACGGCTGAAGCGTATATGGTGATCTGCCACCTTGGTCTATCCACAGGCCGACCTGCTACCTCGGTCTCTCCTCGTGCCGAGTAACCACCTCAGCCCGGCACAATCATGCAAGGCGCCCAGAAACGTACACACATCCACTCCTACATTCAAGGGACGTGACCCCTGATTATAGGGGCAGGAGTCAATCCACTCACATCACCAAGGTGTCCACACCTCTCACGGCTTGTGCCTTCAGGATAAGAGAGGGATATCTCCGGAATATGCCCTAAAATCCGAAATATTTCCAAAATCGTAGAGTCATTCTCCTTAAGGACTCCACGCTTAGCAGAACTCTCCACAAACGTTCCTCTTTCTCCCTCCATCAGCAACCTATAAATACTAAGCTAAGCCTCCATCATAGGGGATCAATCACTTCTTTAATGAATAACTCTCTTGAGTATCTGCTGTGGAAAGATCTGACTTAGGCATCGAAGAGTCCCCCGTTGGGTCATCCTGGCTCTCCCCTGTCTTCTCTTCTGTGCAAATCTACTAGAGCATCAGAAGCTGCAAGGAAGATCGGCTGGTCAATTTTTATCGCGTCAGGTACTATTTGTATTTTTGTAATGATTTTGCTCTCTTCTTCCTTTCATAAGTCTATACATGAATAGATATAATTTTTACACATGAAAAGGGGGGAAAAAAAAAAGATACTTGGACATCCATATACTAAGATATGTAAAGAGAATACAGATAAGCTACACAACATGTGTGAAGAATTTGATATATGGCATCACACTTAATAATTAAAGTACCAAATTAATTTTTATAAATATTTACATAAAATTGTGTATATATCCCTGTGTTCCTGAATCCTACTTTGAGTGCCCCAGTGTTCATATTATTTACACCACGAGTAGAGGCTCATGATGAACATGTGAAGCCCTTTGTGGGCACCAAACTAACCCACCACATGAAAGATCTCTATGGGATGGTTGCCTCAAGACCTGTCAAATCAAAACATTTTTGCTTGATCGACTAACAAATGGCAGCTTGAATTGCATTCAAGGCATGGCATATTGTCTACATTACCATCCATCCATAAGAGTTCTAAGCCAAATATATTTTCCCATGTGGCTATTTGAAGCTTTGAGAAATGGTTGAAATTCAAATTCAGATAGAAATGGCTGACAATACAAGAAGAAAAATTATGCACATGTCAATTTAGAGGGTAACTAACCATGAGTCCACCATGTAACCTTGACAAATGCACCATCAAGGTAAGAATAAAAAGAAACTTTTCCCCATATATATGGCACAGGAATAGGGGACTGGTGAACTATTCAGGTCATAAAACCAATCTCAACTACATAAATCCATAATCTGCCACGCACAACCTCAGAAAGCACCCCAGAAGGTCCACATATCCAAATCACCCCCTACTAGTGGTAAAGCTTTAACCACATCGCAGTCTAAAGATTAGAAAATGATTGAAAAGCCAACATTTTCACTCAATCCTTTTTATAAGGATTTAAATAAATTTTAAAAAAAAAATATCTAGCCAATAATACATGGGAAACTTCAGTATACAGAAGCAGGCCATTCGGTTGAGTAGGCCACCAAAATTTGGTGTATGTGTAATTCACAGTCTTATATGTCTGATTATCCAATCACTACAACTGACTGCATGATCCCACCAAATGGCTCAAACCAATGGCCATAGGCCCATAGCCGAAATTAGCAAAGTGGATGCGCAGTTCGTCTTATTCATATATAAAACAGAAGGCAAAAAACCTAAAACGAACCAGGAAATGAAAACGAGGAACCAACATCATTTAACTAATGTATCTTACCCTCCATAGCCAGCATTCATATCCATTACATTTCGTATGCTTGACCAGTTGATTGCCAGGCCATCCAAATAAACATCTGATACAAGTGCAGACCAATGTTTCGTGTCCTCAAAATAGATTTCTTCAGCTCCTGGTTCCTGTGATAGACTTGGAGGTTTACTGCCAAGCCTTTCAGGCCATGTTGTAGGCCACTTACCTGAGTCCCCTTGTGGAAGAGATGGAAGGCATGTAAGTAGGGGTACATACCTGCCCACAAACAAGAACATTATAATAAAACTAAGAGTAATGGAAATTGGTTACACCTAAAAAAAAAAGAGAACACTAATAATAATAATGGGAAAAATGACAGTCCATAATATGCCAAATGGCAGATTTGATGGCACTAAATTATTCTGGAATATCCATATCATCATCTATCAGTATGCCAACTTTTAGTGCAGTTCAATTTTATAGATAGAGACGAGGCTTTGGAAATTTGAAAATTCAACTTCAGAAAATTTGGGACACCTCTTCATCCGTTGAAGATGCAAGAGTAAAATTCAACATACTGGATCATACAGTGGACATGGGACCTGAAACTTGACGCACGAGGGAGAGGGGGAGTACCCATCCAATTATTGGTTTGACCAAATGATCCCTCCACGTGGCAGATATTAGTCAGTCATCAAGGCGAACGTTGTGTTGATAACAACAACAACAACAACAAGAATAATGACGATACAAATATTTAACATTATTAGTATTATTAGTACAAATACTATCAACGACTATGACAATGAAGATGATTATCAAGGTAGGGTAAAAAAGTACCATGAAGTGTTTTTCATATCCTTCCAATCACACATTGGGGGATTATTTTCTTTGCGTTCCTCATAACAAGTATTTGAGATAGGCTTCTGATATATGGCAAGCCCAATTCCACCTGAGTTCCTCATAACAGTCTTTGCTACCATCTTCCAGCAGATGGATTTTGTAAAAGATACCATAGCTGCAGGAAGCATCAAATTTTAAACCCCAATTTAGAAACATACTGAAAAAATCCAACAATTTCATGAAAAAATCTGTACGAGAAGTTCCATTTGTCAATAGGACAAGAAACTGATAAAATTAATGGAGCTGGACCACAGTTCAAAATTTCAAAAGCGTCCACTGACACATCTAGCTATGTGTGGAGGACTTACATGAACATGAGAGCCCTTCCTATTATACTGACGCATCTAGCTATGTGTGGAGGACTTACAAGGACATGAGATCCCTTCCTATTATACAGAGGAGAAAGATATAATCTTACAATTCCAGATACTCAGGTGTGTTGAGTCATCCCGATAAACAGGTGTCGCTGACCAAATAAAAAATCCTCCAGGCCTAAGGATTCTGTTGAGCTCCATTAGTGGCTTCCCACCTACAATTTCAACCCAAAAGATTCAAGACTTCCACATAATGAACACAAAGAACAGAATAAATCGACCATATGAAATATAAGTATAGAAACACATATATATACTAAGGACCCAAGTAAGAAATGTGAAAGTATAACCTACCATCTCTGTCCCAGCGGATCCTGCATCGTGCACAGTGAATCAAATCATATACATTATCCGGGAAGGTCAACTTCTGCGTCCCAATGACAGAAAGAATGGCAGGAATACCTCGTTCCAAAGCAAACTGTATCTGAGCCTCATGTTCATCTTTTGGAGCAAATGACATGGTGAGAACATCTTTCTCCAACAGGTAGCCACCAAAGCTAGCAACACCACAACCAACGTCTAGGATAACCCTTGTTTGTTTTCCCCATCCAATACTTGGTAGAGTCTGACATCAAAAGACCAGTGCAAAATCAAACACAAAGCACAAAATATCAGAATTAAAAGTGAAATGCCATCCAAATAGAAAAATAAGCATAGAATATTCTCCTATTCATAAGAACTAAAGATAAAGATTGCACTTTTATCAATTGACAGTGTCCTGCATTGTTATTGTTAGGTACTTTTATGTACCCTCTCGTTTGCCTTATTAATATGATTTTGTTAATGATTGAACTTACAAGTTACAACAAGATGTATCAAAATGCCTTTTAAAGCATGTGTAACAATTATTATTGGAAGGGTAGTAATTACAAATATAATACCTCAAGAACTAATAACAACACTACCAAGGTAAAGATCACACTTGACTTGTTCTTCAACCTTCTGAATGTTATGTCCCTTTTTTTTTCTTTTTCTTTTTTTCTTTTTTTTTTGG